>NW_027362807.1:7950000-8125000 GCF_046119375.1 Phyllobates terribilis | reverse complement strand
GACAATGACCCGGCTCCAGACCTACACCATCAGGTCCAAGAGCTAGCTAAGAGCGTTGCTGCGCTAACCCGAACTGTGCAGTCTTTACAGGTTTCCACCCCAGGGAAGATCCAGCTGGCATCCGGACCGGAGGACATCCCGTGGCGTCGACCAAGGAGGACCCCACCGGCCAGAGGAAGACCCAGTGACCGATACAGTGAGGACGGACGACCCATCTGCCGCCGCTGCAATCAACCCGGACATATGGCAAGGTACTGTTCTTTAAACGGGCACAACCTGGGGTAGAGGGCCAACCCCCAGGAAAAAGATCACCAGGCCCATCGAACTGGCGCGACAGATATGTGGGAGGACGTCCAGTCTTGCCTGTGGTACTGGATGGCATTCCCATGAGTGCCCTACTGGACACCGGGTCACAGGTCACCACCATCCCGTACGTGCTCTTCAAGCAGTACTGGAATGACTCGGATATTACCCGCTACCCCGACGACGACTTGAGTATCATCGCCAGCAATGGTCAGCCCGTGCCACAGATCGGATTTAAAGAGGTGACCATCAAAATTGGTAGAGTCGAACTGGCCGCACAGGGACTGATCATTGTAGATATTGATAAACATGAGAGTCACCCAAAAATAACTCTAGGAACTAATGTAATTGAAAATTGTCTTGCAGAGGTGATTTTCCTTTTACAGCAGGTTGCCAAGAATGCCAGCTCCGGCGAGCAGCGGGTGCTCCAGAAAGAGATCCGGGCACTGATGCAACGGCAACAAGTGGAACTCTCCGGCGGTGAGATTGGTAGCGTAAGAATGTGTGACCCTTTTCCTATTGCCATGCCCCCAAAAAGTGAAATGATGATTTGGTGCCGGGCAGCTATTGGTCTGAGAGGTAGAGATTACCAGGCAATGGTAGAACCAGTTTACTCAGACAGTAGGCCCACCATTTTGACAGCACGGGGGGTGGTCAATGTACGCCATGGGAGGGTGCCCATTCGCATAATAAATATCGGGGAGAGGGAAGTGTACCTGCCCCGGTATGCCACGCTAGCCAAATTATATACCACTAATCAAAATTCTATACAATCTGTGGAACCCTTGCCTCCATCTCACCCGGAGGAAGGTAACAGCTCTAAGAAAGACATGGAGGACTGGTGTCAGCAACTACATTTGGGTACTGATTCCACTCCCTCACATCAGAAACAAGGAGTCTATCGGGTGGTTCAAGAGTATGAGAGAGTGTTTAGTAAACACCCGTTAGACTTCGGGCGAGTCAAGGGGGTAGAACACCGCATCCCCACGGGAGATCATCCTCCCATAAAAGAGAGGTATCGACCCGTACCCCCTGCACATTACCAACACGCCAAGGGGATGCTTAGAGACATGAAGGAGGCTGGGGTAATCCGGGATAGCTGTAGCCCCTGGGCAGCCCCACTAGTTTTAGTCAAAAAGAAAGACAACACCATGAGGATGTGTGTAGATTACCGGAAAATCAACCGTATCACACACAAGGATGCGTACCCCTTACCAAGGATAGAGGAGTCATTGGCTGCTTTAAGATCTGCTAACTTCTTCTCTACCTTGGATCTCACTAGCGGGTACTGGCAGGTTCCTGTAGCAGAGGCGGACCGGGAGAAGACCGCATTCACCACCCCGATGGGACTTAGCGAGTTCACCTGCATGCCGTTCGGACTCTGCAACGCCCCAGGAACCTTCCAACGATTAATGGAGTGCTGTCTGGGCCACAGAAACTTCGAGACGGTCCTGTTGTACCTGGACGATGTCATCGTATACTCCAAAACTTATGAGGACCACCTGAAACACCTGGCGGAGGTGTTCGAAGCTCTGGCGAGTTACGGCCTAAAGGTGAAACCCTCCAAGTGTCACCTCCTGAAACCAAAGGTGCAATACCTGGGACACGTGGTGAGCGCTGACGGATTGGCTCCCGACCCCGATAAGATCACCGCAATTAAGGGATGGCCAAGCCCCTCCAGCGTAAAAGAAGTGCGGCAGTTCCTAGGGTTGGTAGGCTACTACCGAAGGTTTATTCCCGGTTTCACCAAAAAGGCAGCGCCTATGCAGGACCTCCTGATAGGCCAGTCCCGAAAGGCCAAGAACCAGAAGCCGCCCTTCAAATGGGAAGAGCTAGAAGAAGAGTCCTTCCGCCAGCTGAAGATGGCCCTCACGGGGGATGAAATCTTGGCGTACCCGGACTATAGCCAGCCCTTCATCCTCTACACCGACGCCAGTAACATCGGGCTAGGAGCCGTACTGTCCCAGATTCAGCAGGGGAGAGAACGAGTAATCTCCTATGCCAGCCGAAAACTGCGACCCACCGAAAGGAACCCCGAGAATTACAGCTCATTTAAGCTAGAGTTCCTGGCCGTGGTATGGGCAGTCACCGAGCGCTTTAGGCATTACCTCGCTTCTTCCCGGTTCACCGTATACACGGATAACAACCCGTTGACACACCTGGACATGGCAAGACTCGGTGCCCTGGAGCAGAGGTGGATGGCCCGTCTGTCCAACTACGAGTTCACAATCAAATACCGGGCAGGACGCTCCAATACTAACGCGGATGCCCTGTCCAGGATGCCCAACCTGCCGGACGAAGGAGAAGATCCGGAGGGACTGGAAGAAGTTGAACTCCCTGCGTTCCACCGTCATGGGACTATCCAGTATTCCCACCGGGTAAGGGGTAAGCAGGCTGCTACGTTGAACCCCTTACCCCACTACAACTGGGCGGAAACGCAAGACAGCGACCCTGCCGTCCGACTGGTGAAGGAGATGCTGACTCGGCCGGAGGCTCGCCTTGAACCAGACGCTCCGGAGGAAGCCAAACAACTATGGGCGGAGAAGAGTCGACTATTCCTTTACAAGGGGAAGTTGTGCCGCAGAATGGTCAACTCCCGGACGCATGAACTACTCTGGCAAGTAGTGGTGCCACGAAGAGACGCAGCCATGGTGATGGAGGCATACCACGACGGAGCTGGACACTTCGGGTGGAAAAAGCTGGAGTTCCTGCTGCGCGAGCGGTTCCACTGGGTAGGCATGAGGGGAACCATCGAGAAGTGGTGCAGAGACTGTGGCCCGTGCAATCTGAGAAGGAAGGACCGGGCCAGCCAGAAGACTCCCCTGCAGTCCATCGTCACCCGGCAACCGTTGGAACTGGTAGCCTTGGATCATGTAAAACTGACCCCAAGCAGAAGTGGCTACGTCTACGCGTTAACCATCGTGGATCATTACTCCCGGTTCTTGGTTGTCGTCCCCGTCAAGGACTTAACGGCTCAAACAGCAGCTAGAGCCTTCCAGCAGCACTTCTGCCGTCCACACGGGTACCCGGACCAAGTGCTGACGGACCAGGGACCTGCCTTTGAAGCGGAGGTCTTCCAGGAATTCTGCAATCTGTATGGCTGCCGGAAGATAAAGACGACACCCTACCATCCGCAAACTAATGGACTTTGTGAAAAAATGAACCAGGTGGTAATGGATCTTCTAAAAACATTGCCCCTGGAAGAACGCAGTCTGTGGCCTGAGAAGTTGCCCGATCTGGTGGACCTATACAACCACATCCCGGTAGGTTCCACCAACTGTACCCCGGCTTACCTAATGAGGGCGAGACCTGGTAAGTTACCTGTTGACCTGGAAATGGGAGTCCTGACACCTGAGGACACTTCACCGAAACAGACTGGGACACAGAGAGGCAGCAGCAGTACCGGAGAGTACAAGAGAGCGTGGAGCGAAGTCTCTGTCAGGCTAGGGAAAGACAAGAGAAGACTTACAACCAGTATGCTCCCGCTGTTCCCCTGGTACCCGGAGAGCAGGTCTTGAAGAGGAAAAGACGGCTCCACAAGTTGGATGACCAGTGGGAGAAGGACCCGTACACCGTACTGCCCTCAAGCCACGAGAACCCGAAGGTCTGTACCATCAGTAAAGACGGAGGGGAAACCACAGCCATTGTATCCCGGGACCACCTGAAGAAGTGTCCCGAACAACTGAGGAACCCTGAAGAGGAACAAGAAGACCATCGACCCGTGGGAGAAAAGGAAGATATGGTTAGTACCATGCTCGGGGACTTCCCTCGGTCTTGGACTCAAGTCAATGGTGCAGTTGTGGTACCCGTACTCACCCTCCTCCAACCATCATCCCAAGAACCTACGGAGCAACGGGTAGAGCTGGAAGAACAGCCGGTCCAGGAGGCAGAAGACTCCACACGAGTAGAACAGGAGAATCAACCCTCTGCTTATAGTGAGCCTGCCGTACCCCTAGTGAGACAAAGAGCCGGTAGACAGCTGCCCAGTTTACGCTTGACAGCTCCTACACCCTGTAGTTCAGGGCCAGACAGTCAGCTCCGTAGGTCCACTAGGGCCACTAGAGGCCAGTTACCCGCACGCTGGAGAATTTGAAGTGTAAAAATAGTTTTATTTATGTTTATCTGTGTATTGTTGCTTGTGTATAATTTTGTGTTTCCAGTTGTTTTTAGGAAACCTTGGTGGATTTACCGGGAATCCTTGTATATAGTTGGAGCGTAACCCAGGATGGACTAGAGACTGTTAAGGACTCAGGGTAGGACAGACCCCTACCTGGTTACGTCTCCCTGTGTTGGTGAAATGGACACCTTTGCTTTTCTTCAAAGACTGCATCCGGTTGCGGACACGCCGTAACCATCTTATGTGTTTTTCTTATAGTATTGTTATTGTTATACTTTGTTATGTTTTTCTAAATGTGTTTAGTCCCGGAGTACTAAATTTCACTAGGGGGGAATGTGACACCCCAGGGGTCTGGTTGCCACAGTGATAGAGATATTATGTCTGAGAGCAGGTGGGAGGTCCTTTGGTCAGGGATCCTGTGCATGCCACACCTCCTGCCCAGTCTTGGGAGGGGAAGAACTTCCCCTGTATAAACCCGGGGCTGAGGCAGGGTGAGTCAGACAAGGAGAGTGGAGAAGAGAAGCAGCATAGGAAACAGCAGAGTTACAAGGAGTCAGGGGCTGGCAGCTACAGAGCTCGCCCTGACTAAGAAGATTCTTTACCGGACCCGGAGTCCGAGGCTGTGGGGACTAACTCCTACCCAGCAGCAGAATCCGTCGGGCAGGGGATTTCAGGTCCTCTGGCCCAGAAGCCCGAAGGCACGGTCACACGCGTGGGACCAGCACCGCCATCGTGGAGCGGAAGCCATTAGAAGGCCCCGAGTCACCGGCCATACGGGTGAGCACCACACGGTACACTCAGGGACGTGGGCTACTTATTCCCGCCTCTAGCAAGGTAGCCAGAAGAGTACAGTCAGTTTGGGAGGCCTACAACTACGCCTGGCCAGGGGAGATCCCATCTGCTCAAAGACTGACCAGGCCCCGTTTGCTAGCAAGTACTCCGGGAGGGTCTGTCGTTGTTACCAGTAAAGACCCTGAACTACACCGTACCGTCTCTGAGTGGTTCCTGCTACCCCCCATCATCCACGTCGGCTGCCCTGAGGCCATACCCCTCCCGTTGGGGGTTATACTATCACGCTGCACAATCCTACCACCGGCCTCAGCGGTCTGCCCTGCAGCAGCAGCTTCCTGGCTGCACTCAACGGGTGGCGTAGTCATCAACTATTTACTACTAATAGACAGCCGTCTAGTTTGACTCCCTGGGCACGGACCGGGTCACCGCCACGAGATTACAACCCTCCACGGATCCGGCTCCGGGTAAGCTCCCGCGTGCGCACCGCAGCGCGACACAGGCCCAGGGACGCGTCATGTGTGTGTGGGGGGGCTGGTGTGTATGTGTGTGGGCAGGTATGTGTGTGGGGGCAGGTGTGTGTGTGTGTGTGGGCAGGTGTGTGTGGGCAGGTGTGTATTAGTGTGGGCAGGTGTGTGTGTGTGGGGGGGTGGCAGGTGTGTGTGTGGGGGGGTGGCAGGTGTGTGTGTGTCTGTGTGGGCAGGTGTGTGTGTGTGTCTGTGTGGGCAGGTGTGTGTGTGTGTATATGTGTGTGTGTGTGTGGGCAGGTTAGAAAGTCTTGCCCTGTTGAACACTACACCTGACTTGAGGCCACCACCTCTTGGTTGTCCAATGTTCTTGCTTCTCTAGGGCTCTTCTCAGATATTCATTATACCAGCTCCCCAGAATACCAAAGTTAGGGTGGGTGACCGCGAGCCCTGGTGGTGGTCATAACTGCGGCCACCCAGGGGCAATACTCCATAACAACAATCCCCTGAGGTGGTGTAGGATGTAAGGACCTATTCACACTACATTCAGCGCTGCATTCAGGTCTTTACACAAGGCTTACAACTGAATCCCTGAAATTCAGGATTGTGCTGTCTGAAATGAGACATCTGAAAGCAGAGCAAATGGAGCCTAAAGATTCAGACTTTAGCCTCGGTTTGCCTTTGTTCAAATCAATGGCTATGTCAAGGCCCATCTGAATGCCATTTTTCAGGGATTTAGATAGAAGCCTGGAAAGAGGAGATGAATGCATTGCAAAATTCAGTGTGAATAGGCCCTTATATCTGGAGTCTTGATATTGATGCCACAAGCATTTTACTTGTTTTTAACTTAAAAAAAAAATACACACACAAATTATACACACACACACACACACACACACACTATACATACACACTATACATACACACACATTATACACACACACACACACTATACATACACACACACACACACTATACATACACACACACTATACATACACACACATTATACACACACACACTATACATACACACACACAAATGTGTGTGTGGGCAGGTGTGTGTGTGTGTGTGGGCAGGTGTGTGTGTGATGTCTGTCTGTTTGTGTGTGAGTGTGTGGGCAGATGTCATTGTGTGATGTCTGTTTGTATGTATTTTTGTGTTTCAAATGTGTTTATGCGTGTCTGTATATGTTTGTGTGTGTGTATGACTGCATGCGGCCTCCTGCTGAGTATAGTTGGCGCCGTGCGGCCTCCTGATGTCTCTGGGGGGGCTCCGTGCGGCCTCCTGCTGTGTATAGATGGCTACGTGCGGCTTCCCGCTGTGTATAGATGGCTACGTGCGCCCACCGCTGTGTATAGATGGCTATGTGCGGCCCCCCGCTGAGTATAGATGTCGCTGTGCGGCCTCCTGCTGTGTATAGATGGCTACGTGCGGTCTCCCGCTGAGTATAGATGGCGCTGTGCGGCCTCCTGCTGTCTCTGGGGGGGCTCCGTGCAGCCTCCTGCTGTGTATAGATGGCTACGTGCGGCCCCCCGCTGTGTATAGATGGCTACGTGCGCCCCCCGCTGTGTATAGATGGCTACGTGCGGCCCCCCGCTGAGTATAGATGTCGCCATGCGGCCTCCTGCTGTGTATAGATGGCTACGTGCGGTCTCCCGCTGAGTATAGATGGCGCTGTGCGGCCTCCTGCTGTCTCTGGGGGGAGCGCCGTGCGGCATCTATACTCAGCAGGAGGCCACACGTAGCCATCTATACACGTATACTCAGCAGGAGGCCGCACGTAGCCATCTATACGGTGCCATCTATACACAGCGGGAGGCCGCACGGCGCCATCTATACACAGCGGGAGGCCGCACGGCGCCATCTATACACAACGGGAGGCCGCACGGCGCCATCTATACACAGCGGGAGTCTCAGTGCTTTGCAAGAGCAGTCAATAAATTCTGCTTGACTAATTCTGAGCACCATAAAGTCTGGTTCGCTTCTAACCTACTGTCTTCATTTTCAGCTTGCTGAATTCTAACTCATTTACTGTCATTCGAGACGATGCCTTTGCTGGTCTCTTTCACCTTGAATACCTGTAAGTGCTCCACTTAATGTCATATTTTTGATTCTGTTCTTCTTCATCTTTTGGCATGTGCAATTGTATGAGCAAGTATTCATATGAATTTATGACCTACTTAAACCTTTGAGGACCTTAAATTTTATTCAATCAAATTTTTTTCCAGTTTAAAACTATGGGACATATATGTGCCTTGGTCCTCAAAGGGTTTTTAAAGGGGCTGCAAACATAAATACGAAAAAAATAATTCAATTAGTGCTTTTTGTGTTCATTTAATTTTTATTTGAAGTCCATTTTTTTTATATACCTTGAAATTAAGCCCTACCCCATGGAATAAAGCCCTACCTACATGACATCTGAGAGCTACATGGATCCCGCTTGTGAGGTGCCTGTCCGTCACTACTATTCAGTTTTAGGGTCCACTCACTAAGCCATATATTCTCTCATGCAAGAGAATAGGGCCAATTATGCTAATGACACTGGGCTCAAACTCTGTCAGAGCTTCAACTGAGTGGGATCCGATTCTCTCGCAGCACAGATATGGAGAAGATGGAGAACTTAATTTCTCCATCTTCTCCATAGTCTCTGTGAGTGTTCATCGGACTGCACTTGGATGACATCCGAGTGCAGTCCAATGTTTTACGTGCACCCATAGACTTGTATGGGTGCACATGGTCCGAATATCGAATGAGATTATTTTCTCATGCCAATAATCGCACTGTCCCATAGTATAACATAGGGCCGAGTCCTATCCAATAAAACATCATATAGCATTCGGCCGTGTTATACGACAGTGTGAGCGAGCCCTTAGAGTCAAGGAATATTTACATGCAGATGATGATATTACTCTCCAAGTGTATATTTTTTTAGGCGAGTTCATAGTAAATGCTTTGCATTTTTGACATGTGATCAACTAAAGAACAAGAAAGATTTAGGACCTCCCCTATAGAGAAACGGAAAATAGTTTGGAGGACTTGCATGTCCTTTTTTATTTATTATGAGAAAATCATAAAAGATCCCGTTTTTTAACCATGCTGTGACTTTCTGCTGAGGGAGAGGGAGAGAGCTGCCCTATTCAGAGTCTGTAATAAGACCTGCTGACAAAAGTGTTGAAGATACAGTCTAATGTGAATTAACAATGAAAAAAAGTTAATTTCACAAATGGCTTGTATTTTTTTTAATACAAACTTTTTTGTCTTTACAGCTCCTTTAAAGGGAATCTGTCATCAGGTTTTTGCCACCTAATCTGAGAGCAGCATAATGTAGGGTTACAGGCACTGTTTCCAGTAATGTGTCACTTACTGGGCTGCTTAGTGTTGTTTTGATAAAATCATTGATTTGTCAGAAGGTAATTATCACTAGATGACTAGTAAGTTCTGTAGGACCCCACCCCCATCATTGATCAGTAGATTTCTGTGTACACTGAGCATGGGCAGAAAGCTGCCAATCAGTGGTGTGGGTGCGGCTATACAGAGCGCAGCATTCAGAGAGCTGCTAGATCTGCAGCAGATAAAACGGTGATTTTCTCAAAATGACAACAAGCAGCTGAAAAAGTGACACATCGCTGGAATCAGGGTATCTGCCCCAATATTGTGCTGCTCTCATATGAGGCAGCACAATTAATATTATGCCAAATTAATTTCCCGTGAACTATCACATGATCTATCACAGGGGATCATGTGACATGTCACGTGATAAATCAGGTGTGTGGAGGGGGCCCGCGCCTTCTAAACTGCCCGGGGCCCTTGCTACTCTTAATCCACCCCTGCCTATATCCCCGGAGCGGCCTGGCTGCCCCAGTATGCCGGCGAGTCGCATACCTTGGGCGACTTTAAAGAAAGGCTGTATAGACTGTTCAAAGTTTATCCCCTGACAGAAGAACAGAAAGTAAGCATACTGATAGGGCAGTTAACTGGTGCGGCCCAGCGGGAGGTAAAGTCTTGGACAGCTGAGGAGAAAAGGACTGTAAGGGGGGTTCTGACCCGTCTACGGGACACCTTTGATACCCGTACCTCAGCAGAAATCAAAATGCGGTTCTATGGATGTAAGCAGCGAGCTCAAGATAGCATCCGAGATTATGCCCTAAATTTACAGGAAGCCTTGGGGGCAATTAAGCAAGCTGACCCTGGCAGCGTGCAGGATACAGATAAACTATTGACTGACCAGTTCATAGAAGGTCTGCTGTCCAGCGCCCACAGAACCCAGCTGCGCCTCATGGCCCTACAGAACCCCGATTTGACTTTTGTACAGTTCAAAGATAGGGCCATCCGGGTGCTCCGAGAACCTGCACCGGGTGGCGCTGTAGCTTCCCGGCGCCCTGCCATCCCTTACCACCAGGGGGTGGCGCCCTATCCCGCAGACCTTGTGGGGGCTGATGCGCAGACTCTAAATCCATCCCTGCCTGCAAACCTGCACCATCAGGTCCAAGAACTAACAAAGAGTGTTGCTGCATTGACCAGGACCGTACAGTCATTACAGATCGACCCGTCAGGACCAATCAAGCTGGCTTCCAGTCTGGAGGATGTCCCGTGGCGTCGACGGAGGAGAATCCCGTCGTTCAGAGGGAGGCCCGCCGATCATTACACTGAGGATGGACAGCCGATATGCCGCCGTTGCAGCCAGCCGGGACACGTAGCCAGGTACTGTACTTTAAATGGGTCCGACCTGGGGCAAAGGGCCAACCCCCAGGCATAAGGTCATCAGGCCCATCTAATTGGCGTGATAAGTACGTAGGGGGACACCCGGTTTTACCCGTAGTGCTGGACGGTATCCCCATGAGTGCACTGCTGGACACTGGGTCCCAAGTGACTACCATCCCCTATGTACTTTTCAAGCAGTACTGGAGTGACACTGATATAACTCGTTATCCAGACGATGACTTGAGCATCATCGCCAGCAATGGTCAACCCCTGCCGCAGGTGGGGTTCAGAGAGATGACCATTAAGATTGGTAAACTTGAACTGCCGGCACAGGGAGTGATCATTGTGGACATTGACCGTCGAGAAAGTCACCCTAAAATAACCTTGGGTACTAATGTGATTGAAAATTGTCTTTCAGAAGCAATTGTAATTTTGCAGCAGGTGGCGATGAACGCGAGGTCCAGCCAACAGAGGGTCCTCCAGAAGGAGATAAGAGCCCTGATGAGATGGCAACAGGTAGAACTGTCTGGTGGTGAGATCAGTAGCGTGAGGATGAGCGACCCGTTCCCCATTGCCATGCCCCCCAAAAGTGAAATGATCTGGTGTCGGACTGCAATCGGGTTAAGAGGGAGAGACTACCAAGCCATGGTAGAACCCGTGTACTCAGACAGCAGGCCCACCATTTTGACAGCCCGGGGGGTGGTCGATGTCCGCCATGGAAGGGTGCCCGTCCGGATCTTAAACATTGGGGAAAGGGAAGTACACTTGCCCCGGTACGCTACACTAGCCAAATTGTATACTGTTGAACACAATGCTGTCAGGGCCATGGAACCCTTGCCTCCATCTCCCCAGGCGGAGGGTAATGGTTCCCAGAAACCCAAGGAGGACTGGTGCCAGAAACTCCACGTGGGTGCTGACTCCACTCCCTTGCACCAAAAACAAGGAGTCTACCGGGTGGTTCAAGAGTACGAGAGAATCTTTAGTAAGCACCCGCTAGACTTCGGCAGAGTGAAAGGGGTAGAACACCACATCCCCACGGGGAGCCACCCACCAATAAAAGAAAGATACAGACCTGTACCACCCCGCACACTATCAGAATGCAAAGGGCATGCTGAGAGAAATGAAGGAAGCCGAGGTCATTAGAGACAGTTGTAGCCCCTGGGCAGCCCCCTTGGTTCTGGTAAAAAAGAAAGACTGTACTATGAGAATGTGCGTGGACTATAGAGAAGTCAATCGTATCACCCATAAAGACGCATACCCGTTGCCTAGAATAGAGGAGTCTTTGGTCGCACTAAAATCAGCTAATTTCTTCTCTACTTTGGACCTTACTAGTGGGTACTGGCAGGTTCCTGTGGCAGAGGCTGATAAGGAGAAGACCGCCTTCACCACCCCGATGGGATTAAGTGAATTCAACTATATGCCGTTCGGGCTCTGCAACGCACCCGGGACCTTACAGAGGCTGATGGAATGCTGTCTAGGGCACCGAAACTTTGAGACGGTCCTACTTTACCTGGACGACGTGATTGTCTATTCGAAGACTTACGAGGACCATCTAAAGCACCTGGCCGAGGTGTTCGAGGCCCTGGCAGGCTTTGGCATGAAAGTGAAACCCTCCAAGTGCCATCTGTTAAAGCCGAAGGTACAGTACCTGGGACACGTGGTGAGTGCAGAAGGAGTAGCCCCCGACCCTGACAAAATCATGGCAATAAAGAACTGGCCAAGCCCCTCTAACATAAAAGAAGTGAGGCAGTTGGTCGGGTTGGTAGGCTACTACCGAAGGTTCATCCCCAGGTTCACCAAGATGGCAGCCCCTATGCAGGACCTCCTTATAGGACAATCTAAGACCAGAAGCCAAAAGCCACCCTTCAAGTGGGACAAGCCGGAAGAGGCGTCCTTCCGCCAGCTGAAGATGGCCCTCACGGGGGATGAGATCCTGGCCTACCCTGATTATGGCCAGCCTTTTATCCTCCACACAGACGCCAGTAATGTGGGGCTGGGAGCCGTACTGTCACAGAACCAACAGGGCAGAGAAAGGGTGATCGCGTACGCCAGCCGGAAGCTGAGGCCCACCGAGAGAAACGCGGAGAATTACAGCTCCTTTAAGCAGGAGTCCTTGGCAGTGGTGTGGGCCGTAACAGAATGTTTCAAGCATTACCTGGCCTCTGTGAAGTTCACTGTGTACACGGACAACAATCCGTAGACACATCTGGACAATGCGAGACTTGGTGCCCTAGAGCAGCGGTGGATGGCCCGGCTAGCAAACTATGACTTCACCATCAAGTACCAGGCAGGCCGAGCCAATGCCAATGCAGATGCCCTATCGAGAATGCCCCACTTGCCCGATAAGGGAGAAGATCCAGATGAGTTGGAGGAAATAGAGCTCCCTGCATTCCACCGGTACGGGGCCACTCAGTACTCCCACCGTGTAAGAGACAAAGACTTGACCACTGTCATGTTCAATCCCTTACCTCACCACGGCTGGGCTGAAATGCAAGATAGTGACCCTGCAATTCACCTGGTGAAAGACCTGTTGACCCAGGCAGACGCTAGCCCTGGCTCAGACGCTCCAGAGGAAGCCAAGCAGTTATGGAAGGAGAAAAGCAGGCTATTCCTCTACGAAGGTAAGCTGTGCAGAAGGCTTGTCAACCACCGGACGCACGAGCTGACCTGGCAGGTAGTGGTCCCGAGACGAGATGCAGCAATGGTCCTGGAGGCCTACCATGACAGAGCGGGACACTTCGGGTGGAAGAAACTGGAGTTCCTACTGAGAGAGCGGTTCTACTGGGTCGGAATGAGAGGGGCCATAGAGAAGTGGTGCAGGGACTGCGGCCCATGTAACCTCAGAAGGAAGGACGGTACCAGCCAGAAGACGCCTTTGATGCCCATCGTCACCAGGCAGCCTCTTGGGCTGGTAGCTCTGGACCATGTGAAACTGGCTCCAAGCCGGTCGGGCTACGTCTATGCCCTGACAATAGTGGACCACTATTCCCGGTTCCTGGTGGTGCTTCCTGTTAAAGACTTGACAGCCCAAACAGCGGCCAGAGCCTTCCAACAACACTTCTGCCATCCACACGGGTATCCGGAGCAGGTCTTGACAGATCAAGGTCCAGCGTTTGAGGCTGAAATCTTCCAGGAGTTCTGCAACCTCTACGGCTGTAAGAAGATTCGGACAACGTCTTACCACCCACAAACCAACGGGCTGTGTGAGAAAATGAATATTATCGTCATTGATCTCCTCAAAACGTTGCCCCTGGAAGAACGCAGCCTGTGGCCGGAGAAGCTGCCAGACCTGATAGACTTATACAACCATATCCCGGTGAATGCTACAAATTGCACCCCGGCTTACCTGATGAGGGCAAGACCAGGTAAGCTGCCGATAGACCTGGAGATGGGAGTCCTCCCCACCTCCCCAGACGCGGACTGGGATACGGAACGGCGGCTACAGTACAAGAAGGTACAGGAGAGTGTGGAGAGGAGTCTGGCTCAAGCGAGAGAAAAGCAAGAGAGGCTCTTCAACCAACACGCCCCTGCTGGTCCCCTGGAACCTGGTGAGCAGGTCCTGAAGCGGAAGAGAAGGCTTCACAAGCTAGATGACCAGTGGGAGAGCGACCCGTACACAGTACTGCAGTCCAACCACAACAACCCGAAGGTATGTGTAATTACCAAGGATGGAGGAGAAACCACTAGCACCGTCTCCAGAGACCACCTAAAAAGGTGCCCCAAGCAACTACAGAGTGCAGGAGAAGATCAAGATGACCTTGAACCCGCAGAAGACAAGAAAGAAATGATCAGCACAGTTCTTGGAGAGTTCCCCCGGTCCTGGACTCGGATAAATTATGCAATAGTGGTACCCGTCCTACACTTCCTTCAACCAACCCAGCAGGAACCTACAGGAGAGCAGGAGGAATCAGAAGACCAAGCAGCCCTAGAGGCAGAAGAACCCATGCCAGCAGCCCAGGAGAGTCAACCCTCTGCTGACAGTGAGCCTGCCATACCTGCGGTAAGCCAAAGGACCCGCAGATAGCTGCCTGCACTGCCTGTAAACCCAGCTAGTAGCTGTACCCTGAATGCTAGTGGGGAAAGTCAGGTTAGAACACCACCAGACAGAGGGTTACGCAGGTCAACCCGGAGCACTAGGGGGCAAATACCAGCTCGCTGGAAGATCTAAATGCTGTATATTGTAAATGTTTTATGTTTGTTGCCTGGTTGCTAATTATGTTTTTCCAGTCTTTCTAGTTCATGGACTAACAGGTTATGGACGCTGAATAACCGGAACTGTCTTGTAGATAGTTGCACTTGGTGCCCTCTTTCGAAGATGGCCACGGAAGAAAAATCTGTCCGGTGTGGCCTCCTTGTGGCCCAAAGTAGAGAGCTCAGCCTTGTCGCCACGCCCAAGGCGAGGAACTTGGGGTTTATGGAAACAGTTCCCCACACCGTGGAAAACTTCACACCTTGTTGGGTGACATGGACACCCGGTCACGGAAGCGCCGTGACCTCAAGGACAAAATATACTTGTATATATGTTATGTTGTCATTTATACCCTGTATTTGTGTTTCCTGTTTAGTCCGGAGTACTAAATTTTACTAGGGGAGAATGTGTCACCCCAGGCCTGGATGCCACAAACAATAATCTGTGTCTGAGAGCAGGAGGGAGGTCCCCTGGTTAGGGACAATTAGCATACAGCACCTCCTGTCCCAGGCCAGCAGGGGGAGCTGGCTGCCCCTATAAAAGCTGGAACTGGGGGCAGGGTTAGAGAGAACTGGAAGACCTAGCTCAGGAGTGAGACTAGTCCCAGAGAAGGAGGGACAGTTCATCTGTAGCTGAGGAGTCCGTGAGGCAGAGGAGAAACTGCAAGCCAGGGACAGAGGTGACGAGAGCCGGTCCTGGAAGAGAACCAATCTACCGGGCATTGGGGTCCGGGGCTGTCAGGGTTACAAGCCCAGCAGCAGAGAACCAACCTGCGAGGGATTTCAGGTCCCTTGGCCTAAGAAGCCTGGAGGCTCCGCCACACAGAGGGACCAGTACAGCGAGGAGCAAGCAACAGGTACCCAAGGCCCTAGTCGCATGCCATACAGGCGAGAAGTACACGGCCAGCTCAGGGACGTGGGATATTACACCACGAAAAGGGGGATAGTCAGAAAGAGCATAGAGAGAACGGTAGGCCTACACACTCACCCTGACCAGTGGGGCTCGCCCGAATGCTCTCAGACACCCAGGCCCATTCCTAACCGGTACTGTTGGGTCATTAATAATATCTACAATAAAGACCCTGAACTGTTTGAAGCGGACTCTGAACTCTTACTATTGCGGCCTGCACTATCACCCCCAACATCCACCTACACTGCCCTGAGGCTACACTCTTCCCGTGGGGAGTTATCCTACACCTGTGCTGCACACCAACACCAGCCTCAGCAGTCTGCCTCGCAGCGGCGGTTATGCCTGACCGCAATCCATGGGTGGCGTAGTCGGACATTCAAAACACTGATAAATAGACTGCCACCATTTGGTCTGACCACCCTGAGCCACGGGATCGGGTTGCCACTACTACCCCCATCAGCACCGTACACTAGAAGGCCTGGTTCCGTGTACCCCACGGCCCAGGGGGCGAGTCATGTGCATCAAATTATACATACACATATGGGGCAGTGGGGCTTCATACTATATACAAGTGCTTCTCACAAAATTAGAATATCATCAAAAGTTAGTTTATTTCAGTTCTTCAATGCAAAAAGTGAAACTCCTATATTATGTAGAGTCATTACACACAGAGTGATCTATTATATAGAGTCATTACACAGAGGGATCTATTATATAGAGTCATTACACACAGAGGGATCTATTATATAGAGTCATTACACACAGAGGGATCTATTATATAGAGTCATTACACACAGAGGGATCTATTATATAGAGTCATTACACACAGAGGGATCTATTATATAGAGTCATTACACACAGAGGGATCTATTATATAGAGTCATTACACACAGAGGGATGTATTATATAGAGTCATTACACACAGAGGGATCTATTATATAGAGTCATTACACACAGAGGGATCTATTATATAGAGTCATTACACACAGAGGGATCTATTATATAGAGTCATTACACACAGAGTGATCTATTATATAGAGTCATTACACAGAGGGATCTATTATATAGAGTCATTACACACAGAGGGATCTATTATATAGAGTCATTACACACAGAGGGATCTATTATATAGAGTCATTACACACAGAGGGATCTATTATATAGAGTCATTACACATAGAGGGATCTATTTTAAGTGTTTATTTCTGTTAATGTTGATGATTATGGCTTACAGCCAATGAAAACACAAACGTCATTATCTCAGTAAATTAGAATACTTCATAACAACAGCTTGAAAAATGTTTTTAAAATCAGAAAAGTTGGCCTACTGAAATGTATGTTTAGTAAATGCTCTCAATACTTGTTCGGGCTCCTCGTGCATCAATTACTGCATCAATGCGGCAATGTGGCATGGAGGGATCAGCCTGTGGCACTGCTGAGGTGTTATGGAAGCCCAGGTGGCTTTGATAGCAGCCTTCAGCTCATCTGTATTGTGGGGTCTGGGGTCTCATCTTCCTCTTGACAATACCCCATAGATTCTCTATAATAGATTCTCTATGGGGTAAAGGTCAGGCGAGTTTGCTGCCAATCAAGCACAGTGATACTGTTGTGTGTAAACCAGGTATTGGTACTTTTGGCCGTGTGGACAGGGGCCAAGTCCTGCTGGAGAATGACATTTCCATCTCCATAAAGCTTGTGGGCAGAGTGAAGCATGAAGTGCTGTAAAATGTCCTGGTAGACGGCTGCGCTGACTTTGGTCTTGATAAAACACAGTGGACCTCCACCAGCAGATGACATGGCCCCCCAAACCATCACTGATTGTGGAGACTTCACACTAGACCTCCAGCAGCTTGGATTGTGGCCTCTCCACTCTTTCTCCAGACTCTGGGACCTTGATTTCCAAATGAAATGCAAAATTTACTTTCATCTGAAAACAACACCTTGGGCCACTGAGCATCAGTCCAGGTCTTTTTCTCTTTGGCCCAGGTAAGACGCTTCTGGCGTTGTCTATTGGTCATGAGGGGCTTGACACAAGCAATGCGACACTTGTAGCCCATGTCCTGGATACGTCTGTGTGTGGTGGCTCTTGAAGCAATGACTCCAGCAGCAGTCCACTCCTTGTGAATATCCCCCACATTTTTGAATGGCCTTTTCTTAGCAAACCTTTCAAGGCTGCGGTTATCCCAGTTGCTTGTGCACCTTTTTCTACCACACTTTTTCCTTCCATGTCCATTAATATGCTCGGATACAGCACTCTGTGAACAGCTGCTTCTTTAGCAATGACCTTTTGTGGCTTACCCTCCTTGAGGAGTGTGTCAATGACTGCCTTCTGGACATCTGTCAAGTCAGCAGTCTTGCCCATGATTGTGGAGCCTACTGAAACAGACTAAGGGACCTTTTTAAATGCTTAGGAAGCCTTTGCAGGTGTTTCTTGTTAATTCGAATTTACTGAGATAATGACTTTTGTGTTTTCATTGGCTGTAAGCCATAATCATCAACATTAGCAGAAATAAACACTTAAAACAGATCACTCTGTAATGACTGTAACATACCTGGCGGCGTCCTTGCATGGTGGTCCATCTCCCACTGTGCAGGAGCGCGCACTTGATCTCCAGTCCAGAATGTCTCTCTGGCTTCCCTCCTTGCTGTCTGTTTGTCTGTTTTGGCTGCATAGGGCGACGCCCGCTGAACTTCCTGTTTCTTGTACCTGCTGCGGACACGCCCCTGTTGCACCTTCAGCCTATTGCTGTCCATCTTTGGGTATTTATACCACCTTCTTCCTCAAGATGGCGCCTGAGCATAGTGTTTCCTTCAGTGTGTGCTTGCACTCTGAGGGTGCCAGGTCCCTTTCTTTGTTTCCTTGTCTGCCTTTCCTGGAGGCTGTATTTCCAGGCCTGTCTGAACTGAGTCCTGTATGTCTCCTGCTTTGCGGTATTAGTTCCCGTGTCTGAACTGAGTCCTTTCTGTGTTCTCTTGTCTGTCCTGTCTGAACACGCTCCTAGCCTGTTCCTCCCGCCTTCTAGGGGCCGATTTCCTAGACCCGCTCCTGTATCTTGTCTGTCCTGTCTGAACACGCTCCTAGCCTGTTCCTCCCGCCTTCTAGGGACCGATTACCTAGACCCGCTCCTGTATCTTGTCTGTCCTGTCTGAACTCGCTCCTAGCCTGTTCCTCCCGCCTTCTAGGGGCCGATTACCTAGACCCGCTCCTGTATCTTGTCTGTCCTGTCTGAACACGCTCCTTGCCTGTTCGTCCCGCCTCTCTGGGGGCAGTATTCCCAGACCCGCTCCTGTATCCCGCTGCAGTGTCGGTCTCCTCCGTACACTCAGTTCCAGTCTGAACTCTCTCCTATCCTTTACCTGTTTTGCCTCTATGTCCGTTCCCTTCCTTTTTCTGCAGAGTCTGAACTCGTACCTAACTCCTGCCTGTTGTCTCAGTACTCCCGTTTGTGAGTTTGTGGTCCACTCGCTACTTCACTGCAAGTACCCTGTGGGTGTCTGGCTCTGCCTTTCCCTTCCTGTCTGTTCCGTGTGAACTGAGCCCTGTCCTCCCTGCTCAGCCTTGTCTGCACTCTAGCCGTGCTTGCCTGTACCCCTCTGCCTGTATTGTTCCTGAGTCCCAGTGTGTACTGGGTCCTATCCCGCCTGTGTTCCTACCTGCTAGTGCCTCCCTGTCTGCACTCTTGCTGTGCTTGCCTGTACCCCCCCTGCCTGCTTACCCGCCTGCCTGCATACCAGTCGTGCCTGCCTATACCCACCAGTCTGTGTGCCAGCCTACCAGCCTGTTCCAGTAATCCCTGTGGGGGTCAACCCCCGTGTCCGGAGTTTGACCTGGAGTAGCACCTGGTCCCTCTGCCCGGTTTCTCCCTGGTGCACTGGCGTCGTATGCCGTCGTGCCATCTTGGTCGGATCGGCCAGATACTTAGTCACGCCCCTCCAGGCACTCTCCGGTTCATGGTCCAGTGGAACCACTACAACCGCACACGCCAGTCTGTCCGGGCGTGTGCATAACAGCATGCTCAGGCCATGGTTCCCGTTGAGCCCCACGGCCTTCGCCCTCTGAGAAGTTTTCCAGCGAATACATGCATTAAAATAAATAAATAATTTTTTTTTCCCTTAGCTGAGTTCCAGGCGAATTAAGCACCGTCCAGATGGATCTATCAGCTCTCGTTCCTGCGGATCCGCCACGTTACTATGGGGATCCAAGACAGTGTCGTGCATTTGTGGAGCAATGCATGCTACACTTTAAGGCCTACCCTCTCTATTTTCCTTCCGATTGGGCTAAAGTGGCCTTTATTATGTCTTACCTGGCGGGTGATGCCTTGGAATGGATCAACCCCCTATATGAAACACAGGATCCGATCCTCCTGGACCTAATGGCCTTCCTGGTGGCCTTTCTAATGGTCTTCGATGATCCTAACCCGGAGGCTCCTGCTGAAGCTTCACCTCCCAATATCCCGGAGCAGCCCCGATGGGTAATGTGTGTGGGTAGCGCAATAGTCCTCCAGCCCAATGAGACTACTGCCCACCCAGAATCCTCACAGGGTGACTACGCTTTCCGGAATACTTCTCTCAACCTCAAGAGGCAGTCCAGACGTGCTAGACTTAGAGGCAAGCCGTCACGCCAGGGTCTGTCCTCCCTGAGACCTCCTGACCCCAACCTTGAAGTCCCTACTGAAGCTTCATCTCCCTGTATCCCGGAGAAACCCCAATGGGTAATGTGCGTGGTTAGTGCACCAGTTCTCCTGCCCGAAGAGACTTCTGCCCATCCAGACTCCACACAGGAGAACTTCCTGCACCCGGCATCAGTTGCTTCTCTCTCTTTAACCGGTGTGCATGTCCAAGGATGCTCCAAAGCTGTGGTTACCTCAGAGTCTGTGCACCTCTACTACCTGGCGGAGGATCCCCTGTTGCCTCCAGAATCCTCCGGGATACCTCTCGATGACAAATGGAGAGAGACTTCTCTACACCCGGTACTCAATACTTTGTCCGCTTCGTCCTGTGAGCCTGACAATGGGTACCCCAAAGTGGTAGTT
This sequence comes from Phyllobates terribilis, assembly GCF_046119375.1. Classification (NCBI taxonomy): domain Eukaryota; kingdom Metazoa; phylum Chordata; class Amphibia; order Anura; family Dendrobatidae; genus Phyllobates; species Phyllobates terribilis. The sequence goes on along the minus strand of NW_027362807.1, from coordinate 8,104,490 downwards.
ACCCCCGAGTCTCTACACCCCTCCGACCAGGCGGAGGATCTCCAGTTGTCTCCTGAACCCTTCGGGGTGCTACCTGGTAGCGAAAGGACAGAGACTCTCCTATACTCTGTACCTGATACCTCGCTCGCTTCGTCCAGTGAGTCCAACCTAGTGTACTCCGAAGCAGAGGTTACTCCCGAGTCTCTACACCCCTCCGACCAGGCGGAGGACCTCCAGTTGTGTTCAGAACCCTTTGGGGTGCCACCTGGTGGTGAAAGGACAGAGACTCTCCTATACTCTGTACCTGATACCTCGCTCGCTTCGTCCAGTGAGTCCAACCTAGTGTACTCCGAAGCAGAGGTTACTCCCGAGTCTCTACACCCCTCCGACCAGGCGGAGGACCTCCAGTTGTGTTCAGAACCCTTTGGGGTGCCACCTGGTGGTGAAAGGACAGAGACTCTCCTATACTCTGTACCTGATACCTCGCTCGCTTCGTCCAGTGAGTCCAACCTAGTGTACTCCGAAGCAGAGGTTACTCCCGAGTCTCTACACCCCTCCGACCAGGCGGAGGACCTCCAGTTGTGTTCAGAACCCTTCGGGGTGCCACCTGGTGGTGAATGGACAGAGACTTTCCTATACTCGGTACCCGATACCTCGCCTGCTTCCTCCAGTGAGTCCGACCTAGTGTACTCTGAAGCAGATGTTTTCTCTGAGCCTCTGCACTCTTCTGACCCGGCGGAGGACCTCCAGTTGTTTCCTGAATTCTCCGGGGTACCACCAGATAACAAAGAGACAGTGACTTTTCCTCATTATGTACCTGATAACCCGTCTATTTCTTCCTGTGAGCTTGACAAGATGTACCTTGAAGCAGAGATTACCCCCAAGTCTCTGTCCCCCTCCAACCCGGTGAAGGACTTCCAGTCGTCTCCTGTACCCTCTGGGGTGCCACCTGAAAATATGTGGAGAGAGACTTCCTTGTGTGCTGTTCCTGGTACTCCATCCGTTTCGTCTGTTGCTGAGGATGGCTGGATAGGAGGTAGCATCCTAGCTAACCAGATGAGATCAATTTTTCCTGTGGACATTGGAAGTGATCTCCTTGAAGTGAACGACTGGTCCTCGAATTCCCTGCGGAAGATTCTGGCAGGCCTGAAGAAGAGGGGGCGTAAGGGGGGGGGTACTGTAACATACCTGGCGGCGTCCTTGCATGGTGGTCCATCTCCCACTGTGCAGGAGCGCGCACTTGATCTCCAGTCCAGAATGTCTCTCTGGCTTCCCTCCTTGCTGTCTGTTTGTCTGTTTTGGCTGCATAGGGCGACGCCCGCTGAACTTCCTGTTTCTTGTACCTGCTGCGGACACGCCCCTGTTGCACCTTCAGCCTATTGCTGTCCATCTTTGGGTATTTATACCACCTTCTTCCTCAAGATGGCGCCTGAGCATAGTGTTTCCTTCAGTGTGTGCTTGCACTCTGAGGGTGCCAGGTCCCTTTCTTTGTTTCCTTGTCTGCCTTTCCTGGAGGCTGTATTTCCAGGCCTGTCTGAACTGAGTCCTGTATGTCTCCTGCTTTGCGGTATTAGTTCCCGTGTCTGAACTGAGTCCTTTCTGTGTTCTCTTGTCTGTCCTGTCTGAACACGCTCCTAGCCTGTTCCTCCCGCCTTCTAGGGGCCGATTTCCTAGACCCGCTCCTGTATCTTGTCTGTCCTGTCTGAACACGCTCCTAGCCTGTTCCTCCCGCCTTCTAGGGACCGATTACCTAGACCCGCTCCTGTATCTTGTCTGTCCTGTCTGAACTCGCTCCTAGCCTGTTCCTCCCGCCTTCTAGGGGCCGATTACCTAGACCCGCTCCTGTATCTTGTCTGTCCTGTCTGAACACGCTCCTTGCCTGTTCGTCCCGCCTCTCTGGGGGCAGTATTCCCAGACCCGCTCCTGTATCCCGCTGCAGTGTCGGTCTCCTCCGTACACTCAGTTCCAGTCTGAACTCTCTCCTATCCTTTACCTGTTTTGCCTCTATGTCCGTTCCCTTCCTTTTTCTGCAGAGTCTGAACTCGTACCTAACTCCTGCCTGTTGTCTCAGTACTCCCGTTTGTGAGTTTGTGGTCCACTCGCTACTTCACTGCAAGTACCCTGTGGGTGTCTGGCTCTGCCTTTCCCTTCCTGTCTGTTCCGTGTGAACTGAGCCCTGTCCTCCCTGCTCAGCCTTGTCTGCACTCTAGCCGTGCTTGCCTGTACCCCTCTGCCTGTATTGTTCCTGAGTCCCAGTGTGTACTGGGTCCTATCCCGCCTGTGTTCCTACCTGCTAGTGCCTCCCTGTCTGCACTCTTGCTGTGCTTGCCTGTACCCCCCCTGCCTGCTTACCCGCCTGCCTGCATACCAGTCGTGCCTGCCTATACCCACCAGTCTGTGTGCCAGCCTACCAGCCTGTTCCAGTAATCCCTGTGGGGGTCAACCCCCGTGTCCGGAGTTTGACCTGGAGTAGCACCTGGTCCCTCTGCCCGGTTTCTCCCTGGTGCACTGGCGTCGTATGCCGTCGTGCCATCTTGGTCGGATCGGCCAGATACTTAGTCACGCCCCTCCAGGCACTCTCCGGTTCATGGTCCAGTGGAACCACTACAACCGCACACGCCAGTCTGTCCGGGCGTGTGCATAACAGCATGCTCAGGCCATGGTTCCCGTTGAGCCCCACGGCCTTCGCCCTCTGAGAAGTTTTCCAGCGAATACATGCATTAAAATAAATAAATAATTTTTTTTTCCCTTAGCTGAGTTCCAGGCGAATTAAGCACCGTCCAGATGGATCTATCAGCTCTCGTTCCTGCGGATCCGCCACGTTACTATGGGGATCCAAGACAGTGTCGTGCATTTGTGGAGCAATGCATGCTACACTTTAAGGCCTACCCTCTCTATTTTCCTTCCGATTGGGCTAAAGTGGCCTTTATTATGTCTTACCTGGCGGGTGATGCCTTGGAATGGATCAACCCCCTATATGAAACACAGGATCCGATCCTCCTGGACCTAATGGCCTTCCTGGTGGCCTTTCTAATGGTCTTCGATGATCCTAACCCGGAGGCTCCTGCTGAAGCTTCACCTCCCAATATCCCGGAGCAGCCCCGATGGGTAATGTGTGTGGGTAGCGCAATAGTCCTCCAGCCCAATGAGACTACTGCCCACCCAGAATCCTCACAGGGTGACTACGCTTTCCGGAATACTTCTCTCAACCTCAAGAGGCAGTCCAGACGTGCTAGACTTAGAGGCAAGCCGTCACGCCAGGGTCTGTCCTCCCTGAGACCTCCTGACCCCAACCTTGAAGTCCCTACTGAAGCTTCATCTCCCTGTATCCCGGAGAAACCCCAATGGGTAATGTGCGTGGGTAGTGCACCAGTTCTCCTGCCCGAAGAGACTTCTGCCCATCCAGACTCCACACAGGAGAACTTCCTGCACCCGGCATCAGTTGCTTCTCTCTCTTTAACCGGTGTGCATGTCCAAGGATGCTCCAAAGCTGTGGTTACCTCAGAGTCTGTGCACCTCTACTACCTGGCGGAGGATCCCCTGTTGCCTCCAGAATCCTCCGGGATACCTCTCGATGACAAATGGAGAGAGACTTCTCTACACCCGGTACTCAATACTTTGTCCGCTTCGTCCTGTGAGCCTGACAATGGGTACCCCAAAGTGGTAGTTACCCCCGAGTCTCTACACCCCTCCGACCAGGCGGAGGATCTCCAGTTGTCTCCTGAACCCTTCGGGGTGCTACCTGGTAGCGAAAGGACAGAGACTCTCCTATACTCTGTACCTGATACCTCGCTCGCTTCGTCCAGTGAGTCCAACCTAGTGTACTCCGAAGCAGAGGTTACTCCCGAGTCTCTACACCCCTCCGACCAGGCGGAGGACCTCCAGTTGTGTTCAGAACCCTTTGGGGTGCCACCTGGTGGTGAAAGGACAGAGACTCTCCTATACTCTGTACCTGATACCTCGCTCGCTTCGTCCAGTGAGTCCAACCTAGTGTACTCCGAAGCAGAGGTTACTCCCGAGTCTCTACACCCCTCCGACCAGGCGGAGGACCTCCAGTTGTGTTCAGAACCCTTCGGGGTGCCACCTGGTGGTGAATGGACAGAGACTTTCCTATACTCGGTACCCGATACCTCGCCTGCTTCCTCCAGTGAGTCCGACCTAGTGTACTCTGAAGCAGATGTTTTCTCTGAGCCTCTGCACTCTTCTGACCCGGCGGAGGACCTCCAGTTGTTTCCTGAATTCTCCGGGGTACCACCAGATAACAAAGAGACAGTGACTTTTCCTCATTATGTACCTGATAACCCGTCTATTTCTTCCTGTGAGCTTGACAAGATGTACCTTGAAGCAGAGATTACCCCCAAGTCTCTGTCCCCCTCCAACCCGGTGAAGGACTTCCAGTCGTCTCCTGTACCCTCTGGGGTGCCACCTGAAAATATGTGGAGAGAGACTTCCTTGTGTGCTGTTCCTGGTACTCCATCCGTTTCGTCTGTTGCTGAGGATGGCTGGATAGGAGGTAGCATCCTAGCTAACCAGATGAGATCAATTTTTCCTGTGGACATTGGAAGTGATCTCCTTGAAGTGAACGACTGGTCCTCGAATTCCCTGCGGAAGATTCTGGCAGGCCTGAAGAAGAGGGGGCGTAAGGGGGGGGGTACTGTAACATACCTGGCGGCGTCCTTGCATGGTGGTCCATCTCCCACTGTGCAGGAGCGCGCACTTGATCTCCAGTCCAGAATGTCTCTCTGGCTTCCCTCCTTGCTGTCTGTTTGTCTGTTTTGGCTGCATAGGGCGACGCCCGCTGAACTTCCTGTTTCTTGTACCTGCTGCGGACACGCCCCTGTTGCACCTTCAGCCTATTGCTGTCCATCTTTGGGTATTTATACCACCTTCTTCCTCAAGATGGCGCCTGAGCATAGTGTTTCCTTCAGTGTGTGCTTGCACTCTGAGGGTGCCAGGTCCCTTTCTTTGTTTCCTTGTCTGCCTTTCCTGGAGGCTGTATTTCCAGGCCTGTCTGAACTGAGTCCTGTATGTCTCCTGCTTTGCGGTATTAGTTCCCGTGTCTGAACTGAGTCCTTTCTGTGTTCTCTTGTCTGTCCTGTCTGAACACGCTCCTAGCCTGTTCCTCCCGCCTTCTAGGGGCCGATTTCCTAGACCCGCTCCTGTATCTTGTCTGTCCTGTCTGAACACGCTCCTAGCCTGTTCCTCCCGCCTTCTAGGGACCGATTACCTAGACCCGCTCCTGTATCTTGTCTGTCCTGTCTGAACTCGCTCCTAGCCTGTTCCTCCCGCCTTCTAGGGGCCGATTACCTAGACCCGCTCCTGTATCTTGTCTGTCCTGTCTGAACACGCTCCTTGCCTGTTCGTCCCGCCTCTCTGGGGGCAGTATTCCCAGACCCGCTCCTGTATCCCGCTGCAGTGTCGGTCTCCTCCGTACACTCAGTTCCAGTCTGAACTCTCTCCTATCCTTTACCTGTTTTGCCTCTATGTCCGTTCCCTTCCTTTTTCTGCAGAGTCTGAACTCGTACCTAACTCCTGCCTGTTGTCTCAGTACTCCCGTTTGTGAGTTTGTGGTCCACTCGCTACTTCACTGCAAGTACCCTGTGGGTGTCTGGCTCTGCCTTTCCCTTCCTGTCTGTTCCGTGTGAACTGAGCCCTGTCCTCCCTGCTCAGCCTTGTCTGCACTCTAGCCGTGCTTGCCTGTACCCCTCTGCCTGTATTGTTCCTGAGTCCCAGTGTGTACTGGGTCCTATCCCGCCTGTGTTCCTACCTGCTAGTGCCTCCCTGTCTGCACTCTTGCTGTGCTTGCCTGTACCCCCCCTGCCTGCTTACCCGCCTGCCTGCATACCAGTCGTGCCTGCCTATACCCACCAGTCTGTGTGCCAGCCTACCAGCCTGTTCCAGTAATCCCTGTGGGGGTCAACCCCCGTGTCCGGAGTTTGACCTGGAGTAGCACCTGGTCCCTCTGCCCGGTTTCTCCCTGGTGCACTGGCGTCGTATGCCGTCGTGCCATCTTGGTCGGATCGGCCAGATACTTAGTCACGCCCCTCCAGGCACTCTCCGGTTCATGGTCCAGTGGAACCACTACAACCGCACACGCCAGTCTGTCCGGGCGTGTGCATAACAATGACTCTGTATAATATATGAGTTTCACTTTTTGGATTTAAGAACTGAAATAAATTCACTTTTTGATGATATTCTAATTTTCTGAGAAGCACCTGTATGTAGCAGTGCGGCAATTATACTATATACAGTCAGGAGAATAAGTACTTGATATACTGACAATTTCGAAAGTTTTTCCACCTACAAAGAATGAAGAGGTCTGTTTTGTTCTACTTAACTGCTGCAACTTGGACCTTTAACAGGATTTATATTTCACCTATGAGAAAGCATACTATGTGTATTTGGCAGATTAACTCAGGCATGTTTATGATAAACTGAATACATGGATTGGAGTCCTATTTGTATACAGAATATTGACTATTAATGCTGACAGAGTAAGTCTTAGGCTATATTCACACTAGGTGTTTTTTTTCTGCAGCAAAACATAATCTCTTGGCAGGAAAGAAGTAGTGTCAAAAACGCAGGTTTTGGTGTGTTTTTTGCAGTGGTTCTTGGTGCATTTTTGGTGCGTTTTTCAGGATCCCAAAGTTCAGCTTTGCTTCCACCATAGACACATGAAAACAGGTCACCATTGCAAGACATATGTTCATGAAAAAGTACACATTACAAATGTAACAGGGGCGGGTGGGGGGTGAATTGGTCTGGAATGGTTTATCTAAGACCCTGGCAGTGCATTGAATTTGTAGGACACTATTTACTTTCACATTATGGTTTGCCATTGAGTTGCTCAGGCATTGTTCATTTTCACACCTCCCTGGGCCACATGTGTTGTTCAATCTCACACTTAGCTCAACCAATGTTTACTTTGTAGGCATCACTAATTTAATTAAACTGTAATAATCCAAGCTGCTATCTCAGGTGACCAAGACAAGATGGTTTAAACTTGGGAAAATCACAAGAATAAATGTGTGTCACATACTTGCTTTTTTCACTAAAAACGCAGCAAAATGTTCACACTAGGCTTTTTTTCAGCATTTTTTTCCACCACCCTTTTTTTAATGGGTGAAAAACGCTGAAACAAGTGACATACTCTATTGCAAAAAGCCATGGAAAGCACAAAATACTGAGGACAAATAAGCAAGCTTTGTGCATGAGATTTCGGAAATCTCATAGACTTTGTTGGTACTGTAAAACGCAGCTGAAAATTTGCATAAAAAAGCCCGCTAAAAAAACGTCTAGTGTGAATATAGCCTTGTATAACAGTTTGCCAATGAGTTAGGATATATGACCATGATGCAGAAATGCTGCTGATTTTTCCTAAGCGTTTTTGCATCTCCCTGGGTTGTCAAGCGCTTTGCCAAGTGATTTTAGCATCACTCGGATCACGGTGCTGTAAAAGGACCTTCCATGACGTCATTTAGTCATGTGACAGGTCACGCGACCGCCGATGTCAGCGGTCGCGTGACCTGTCACATGACTAAATGGCGTCATGGAAGGTCCTTTTACCACCGCGAGCAGCCGAAGAGCCAGCAGCACCGCCGGGAGCAGACAGGGGCCATCAGAAGGTAAGTACAGTTATATGAAAAAGTTTGGGCACCCCTATTAATCTTAAGCTTAATGTTTTATAAAAATTGGTGTTTTTGCAACAGCTATTTCAGTTTGATATATGTAATAACTGTTGGACACAGTAATGTTTCTGCCTTGAAATGAGGTTTATTGTACTAACAGAAAATGTGCAATCTGCATTCAAACAAAACTTGACAGGTGCATAAGTATGGGCACCCTTATCATTTTCTTGTTTTAAATGCTCCTACCTACTTTTTACTGACTTACTAAAGCACTTTTTTTTGTTTTGTAACCTCATTGAGCTTTGAACTTCAGAGCCAGGTGTATGCAATCATGAGAAAAGCTACTTAAAGTGGCCACTTGCAAGTTGTTCTCCTGTTTGAATCCCCTCTGAAGAGTGGCATCATGGGCTCATCAAAACAACTGTCAAATGATCTGAAAACAAAGATTATTCAACATAGTTGTTCAGGGGAAGGATACAAAAAGCTGTCTCAGAGATTTAACCTGTCAGTTTCCACTGTGAGGAACATAGTAAGGAAATGGAAGAACACAGGGACAGTTCTTGTTAAGGCCAGAAGTGGCAGGCCAAGAAAAACATCAGAAAGGCAGAGAAGAAGAATGGTGAGATCAGTCAAGGACAATCCTCAGACCACCTCCAGAGAGCTGCAGCATCAACTTGCTGCAGATGGTGTCACTGTGCATCGGTCAACTATACAACGCACTTTGCACAAGGAGAAGCTGTATGGGAGAGTGATGCGAAAGAAGCCGTTTCTGCAAGCACGCCACAAACAGAGTCGGCTGAGGTATGCAAAAGCACATTTGGAGAAGCCAATTTCTTTTTGGATGAAGGTCCTGTGGACTGATGAAACCAAGATTGAGTTGTTTGGTCATACAAAAAGGCGTTATGCATGGCGGCAAAAAAACACAGCATTCCAAGAAAAACACTTGCTACCCACAGTAAAATTTGGTGGAGGTTCCATCATGCTTTGGGGCTGTGTGGCCAATGCCGGCACCGGGAATCTTGTTAAAGTTGAGGGACGCATGGATTCCAATCAGTATCAGCAGATTCTTGACAATAATGTTCAAGAATTAGTGATAAAGTTGAAGTTACGCAGGGGATGGATCTTTCAGCAAGACAATGATCCAAAACACCGCTCCAAATCTACTCAGGCATTCATGCAGAGGAACAATTACAATGTTCTGGAATGGCCATCCCAGTCCCCAGACATGAATATCATTGAACATCTGTGGGATCATTTGAAGAGGGCTGTCCATGCTTGGCAACCATCAAACTTAACTGAACTGGAATTGTTTTGTAAAGAGCAATGGTCAAAAATACCTTCATCCAGGATCCAGGAACTCATTAAAAGCTACAGGAAGCGACTAGAGGCTGTTATTTTTGCAAAAGGAGGATCTACTAAATATTAATATCACTTTTCTGGTGAGGTGCCCATACTTATGCACCTGTCAAATTTTGTTTGAATGCAGATTGCACATTTTCTGTTAGTACAATAAACCTCATTTCAAGGCAGAAACATTACTGTGTCCAACAGTTATTACATATATCAAACTGAAATAGCTGTTGCAAAAACACCAATTTTTATAAAACAATAAGCTTAAGATTAATAGGGGTGCCCAAACTTTTTCATATAACTGTATATGTTTATTTTTTATTTTAATTCTATTTAACTACAGGTACTATGGTACCCGGGTCTGGAGGAGAGTCTCTTCATCTCCAGACCCGGGTACCATCCACGCATTGAGTCGCATAATATCCACATGTGTATTTGTAGTCATGCGGATGTTATGCGTTCCAATGCAAGTCAATGGCGGCTAAATCGCAGCGACTCTGCAGAATTAAAGGACGTGCTGCGGATTTTTCCGCAATGATAATCCGCATTGGAAATCTCTGCAGCATGTGCACAGCACATGCGGATTATCATTGGGAATCATTGCAGACCTATCACCAAGCGTTTTTTAAGTGTTTCCGCGGCGGAAGTTACACTGCAGAAACGCCTAAAAAACGCATAGGGGGCACACAGCCTTAAAAGTTCTATGGTGAAGAAAAACACGTGAGATAATAAATGCGAAATATACAATATTTCCCATAATATGACTGAGGATATCTTTAGGGTGTATTCACTGTTTTTTCTTCTGCAGCAAAAATGCTGTGTTTTACAGTACCATCTTAGTGAATGACATTTCTGAAATCTCATTCACATGCTGTTTTTTTACATTTTTTTAAATCTGCAGCTTGTCAAGTCTTTCAGAGGTTTTGCAGCATTTTTCACCCATTCAAATGAATGGAAAAAAAAACACAAGTAAAAACACCTGAATTTCAAGCAGCGTTTTTCCTGCCTCCTTTGATTTTTGAGGTAGAAAAAAAATGCTGCCAAAATCCAACTTGTGAACACACCTTTATCCTGGTTGTGTTCTAATTGGATATAAAATAGAACGGCCATGATAACATGGGTAGTTAATTGTATGGTGTTTTCACTTTATATAATACCAGGCCGCATTCTATTTGCGCAGAGCTGCTCCGTGAAGATTCTATCACAAGATTCCGTGATGACATCACAGGTGATGGTGACATCACTTCTCACAGTCGCTATATATACAATGCACATAGGCTCACCCATGCCTTTCTTGGCTCTATAGTGACTGATAGCACTTGCAGTTTTTCACTATGGCTGGAATTGTTTTGGACATTCCTCAGGTAAAAGCACTATTGATGATCCTTATGATCAATCGTCCTAACAGTGTGCTTCTACCACCCGATGGCGTCCTCAGCTTCACTCACCGGCTGGTGATGGAGCTAGTAAAGGATTGCCTGACCAAACACCGACAACGTCGTCTAACGTCAGACTATCTGACGGATTTACTTCAGAACATCAGGACATTACTACACCAGGTAAGTGGCGGACACTCTGCACAGAACATCTCAATATTAATAGATAATAATGGAGGGATAGAAGCTTTTTCTTCTAATATATCGTATTTTGCAGACCATAAGACGCACCAAAAATTTTTGGGAGGAAAATAGGAAAAACATTTATTATAATAAAATGGGGGTCTGTCTTATAGTCCGAATTTTCGGTTGCTTACTGAGGGGGGTGGTGGCAGTGGAGCGAGGTCACAGGAGGCAGAGTCGCTGCTGCAGGAAGTCGGCAGTAGGAGTGGGGCGCTGCTGTGGGCCCCAAGCTGGGAGGAGCGGGGTGTCCAGAAGGTGCAAGGCTGCGGGCCCTGGGCTTAAAGGAAATGTTAGCGGTAATTCAGGAGGGGAGGCCCTGCTCTGCTTATTGATTTCTCTGCAGTGGGCTTCAAGAAGTAGGCTGCTGGAGATGGCCAATACGCAAATTGAGATCTCAGCTCGTCATTGAGCCGAGATCTAAATCTGCACATGCACTGCCTCCAGCGGCCATTTGCCTGAAGCCCACCGCCAGAAAATCAATGGGCAGAGCGGGGACTCCCCTCCTAAATCACCGCTAACATTTCCTTGAAGCCCAGGGCCCGCAGCCTCGCACCTTCTGGACACCCCGCTCCTCCCAGCTCGGGGCCCGCAGCAGCGCCCCACTTCTACTGCCGGCTTCCTACAGCAGTGACCCTACCTCCTGTGACCTCACTCCACCACAGCCACCCCCCTGGTAAGCTACATTCAGACAATTATTATTATTAATAATCTGTCTGATATGCTGGGGTGGAGAGTTCCAGAGTAGGGGGGATGCACGGGAGAAATCTTGTATGCGATTGTGGGAAGAGGAGATAAGAGGGGAGTAGAGAAGAAGATCTTCTGAGGATCGGAGGTTGCGTGCAGGTAAGTACCGGAAGACTAGGTCACAGATATATGGAGGAGACAGGTTGTGGGTGGCTTTGCATGCCAAAGTTAGGGTCTTGAACTGGAGTCTCTGGGTAATGTGGAGCCAGTGAAGGGATTGGCGGAGCGAGGGGAGAAGCCAGGGAATAGCGGGGGGACAGGTGGATTAGTCAGACAGCAGAGTTTAAGATAGATTGGAGGGGTGCGAGAGTGTTAGAAGGGAGGTCAAACATTTTGGAAAAAAAGGCATCTTATAGTCCAAAAAATACGGTAAAACACAACGAGTCCCCAAATACAGTATGTAGTCATTGTATCTGCAGACAGAGAACCGATGTCACATACAATTTCCGCCTCCATTCTGACCGCTCTCATCTCAAAATTCTCCTTTCCATTTTTCCTTCTTTATAGGCTGAAGAAAGATCTCAGACTGAAGATTTGGCTGTCTTTAAAGAACTGGCCGAAAAAGTCCTGTCTATACTAGAACGCTCATTGGAACGCCCGGTAAGGATCAATATTAATAGACGTATCTTAATCCACCGTATCTGAGGAGACTTTCTGAGAAAAGGTCTGAAGATGGCGCGGGATTTGTATCGTTACAATTGGAGCATCTGTAAATGTTGGTTTAGTCCTTCATGATTTATGTATTTGGTGATTTAGTGAAATCTTCCACATATTAATTATATATATTATATCTATCAGGAAACAACAGGAGGCGACGCCAAATATGGGCAAAATGTGACCCCGAAAATCCCTGACCCTAATAGGAGTCAGCCGGAGCTGAACAGCGATCTGATTACAGGTGAGCGATCACCCGACCTTCTACAAGGAATGTCCAGATATTACAGAGGACGGAGGATAATGTTAGATTTACTCTCTACTCTGTGTAATGGGAACCTGGCAGCACATTGTTACATATAGAAGTAGTGGTGTGACGGTATAGGCCATTGTCCCCTAATAATAATTGTTTGTAGAAATCCAATGTGCCAGTCAGGAGAAATGTAAAGTAGACACCATATACAAATCAGAATGGAAGTGCGCTGGGGGTGTGAAAGAAGAAATCCAAGTGCAGTGACACGCCCCCAGTGCACTTCCAGGCTAATTTGCAAATCTCTCCTATGTTTCAGCTCTCTTACCATCACTCATATGTGCAGCGTGGGTGTGTGCTTCCTCATTCATGTGATGGAGGGTCCATTCTGCAGTGCTATAGCAAGTAACATGAAATAAATTAAATTTAAATTGCATTACTGCTCTAGAAAATGGGAAAAAACTAAGATACTGAGCACATAATTTGGCCAATTCATGAATGCCCAGCAGCCAATGACAAGGCGATCTTTTTGTTGGAATCCTCTCCTAATGTGAATCCTCTCCTAGGCTGAAGCCTACATTTATATGGGTAGGTAGGATCCTGTTGTAATTAAAACCACCCCGGGCTGATGGGTGGAGATAGGTTCCCAGCAAAAAAGGTCACCTTGCCGTGACTGCTGGGCATGCACCGAGCAAAAGAAGGTCGCCTTGCCGTGACTGCTGGGCATGCACCCAGCAAAAGAAGGTCGTCTTGCCGTGACTGCTGGGCATGCACCCAGCAAAAAAAAGGTCACCTTGCCGTGGCTACTTGGCATGCACCCAGAAAAAGAAGGTCGCCTTGCCGTGGCTGCTGGCCATGCATGAATTGGCCAAATTATGCGCTAAGTATCTTCCTTTTATCCTATTTTCTACAGCAGTAATGCAATTCAAATTTCATTTACTTCATGTTTACATGCTATAGCGTTACAGAGTGCAACTTTGTTAGTTATGTATTTGGATGGCTACTCTTAGTATGCACCTGTTCACACCCATTTTCTTTTCGGAAGTGATGGTCAGTCTTTTGTTATTTATGAAGGGGTTCCTCCATCATTTACATTACATTTATCTATGGATTCCCCGTATATTCTCATATTTAGAATCCCCATATAACGAGTATTAATCCCATTTACAGACATCTTGTCATTTCTCCGTTATATTGCTGTATTATCTATGTAGGAATAATATCCTCTAATACATTTCATTTCTTCATCATTATTTTAGAAACAACTGAGCTGTCGAATCCTAACAATGGAATTAGTGAGATCCCGGAGATCCAAGAATCCGTAAGTATCATAGAGGGGGATGCGTGTGTGTCATCAGATCATGGGGTATGAATAACTCGTCCAGTATTATCCCCCATACAACCATGGGACGTCACTATTCTAAGTGTAGATGACCCTATGGTGTTAATTACATTTGAATTACAGGGAATCTGTCACCAGGTTCATGCTATTTGGTCTGAGAGAAGCATGATGCAGGGACAGAGACCTTGATTCCATGTGTTGATTACTTTACTCGGTGGAACAGTTGTGATAAAATCACTATTTTTTTCTGCTGCAGAGCTCTGAATGCTGAGTCTTGTATAACCCCGCCCACACCATTGATTGGCAGCTTTCTGTGTACACTGTGCATAGGCAGAAAGCTGCTAATCAGTGGTGGAGGCAGGGGTACAGAGCAATAGGACTACCTGGCTAGACAGATAGTCTTCTAGTGATAATCTACTGATTTTATTGAAACAGCCACACACAGCCTAGTAAGTAACACATCACTGGAATCAGGGTCTCTGCCCCTACATCATGGTGCTTTCAGAATACATAGCAAACACCTGGTGACAGATTACCTGTAAGTCCTCCTCTGTGTGATCTCCCACATTATCCAGAATGTTATAGTAATGTATGATGACCGTTGCAGGGCGGCTCCAGGATTTCGTGGGCCCTGGGCGAAAGAGTCTCAGTGGTCTCTTTAACACATACCACGATTCATGATGCACAGATACCGCAGATAAATATATATATATATATATATATATATATATATATATATAGTACAAGCCCGAAGATTTCACTTCTTACATTACATGAGCGATATCTATTGTAAATTCCACAATAACTCAGAAAGCGGCGAATCCTCACAGCTCACAGTGCAGACCGGACAGTAATGTCCTCCACACAGTATAATGGCAGCACATAGTCCTCTATACCGTATTATGAGCTCCATATATTGCTCCATATAGAATAATGGACCCCATAAAATGCTCAACGCAGGCTGTGAACCCATATAATGCCCCATGCAGGCTGTGACCCCACACATAATGCCCCATGCAGGCTGTGCCCCCCACATAATGCCCCATGCAGGCTTTGACCCCCCACATAATGCTCCATGCAGGCTGTGACCCCCACATAATGCCCCATGCAGGCTTTGACCCCCCACATAATGCCACATGCAGGCTGTGCCCCCCCCACATAATGCCCCATGCAGGATGTCCCCCTCCCATATAATGGCCCATGCAGGATGTCACCCCCCATATAATTCCCCATGCAGAATGTCCCTCCCACATAATGTCCCATGCAGGCTGTGCCCCCCACATAATGCCCCATGCAGGCTGTGCCCCCCCACATAATGGCCCATGCAGGATGTCACCCCCCATATAATTCCCCATGCAGGATGTCCCCTCCACATAATGCCCCATGCAGGATGTTCCACCCCACATAATGCCCCATGCAGGATGTCCCCCACATATAATGCCCCATGCAGGATATCCCCCCCACATAATGCCCCATGCAGGATGTCACCCCCCATATAATTCCCCATGCAGGATGTCCCCCCCACATAATGCTCCATGCAGGATGTCCCACCCCACATAATGGCCCATACAGGATGTCACCCCCCATATAATGCCCCATGCAGGATGTCACCCCCCCCATATAATGCCCCATGCAGGATGTCCCCCCAACACATACTGCCCCATGTAGGATGTCACCTCTCACCCCATATATTGCCCCATGCAGGATGTCACCTCTCACCCCATATAATGCCCCATGCAGGATGTCACTTCTCCCCCCATATAATACCCCATGCAGGATGTCACTCCCCCCATATAATGCCCCATGCAGGATGTCACCCCCCATATAATGCTCCATGCAGAATGTCACCTCTCACTCCATATAAAGCCCTATGCTGGATGTCACTTCCCCCCCCATATAATGACCCATGCAGGATGTCACTTCTCCCCCTCATATAATACCCCATGCAGGATGTCACCCCCCTATATAATGCCCCATGCAGGATGTCCCCCCCATATAATGCCTCATGTAGGATGTCACCTCTCACCCCATATAATGCCCCATGCAGGATGTCACTCCCCCCCATATAATGCCCCATGCAGGATGTCACTTCTCCCCCCCCCCATATAATACCCCACGCAGGATGTCCCTACCTCCCCCCCATATAATGCCCCATGCAGGATGTCACTTCTCCCCCCATATAATGCCCCATACCTCCATACATAAAAAAAAAAATCAAATGCTCACCTCACTACTCACCAGCTGTAGAGAGGTAAGTATTGTGCCGGCCGTGGTCCTGGGCAAGCATTGGGGGGGGAGCAAGGCCCACTAGCTGGCGCTGGCACCACTCTCCTCTGCTCACCGGTCCCATAGCGCGCCAGGGTGCCCGACAGCAAGTGGGCCCCTCGCCTACTCAGGGCCCCGGCACTTGCCTGGGTGTACTGGGTGCTAGCGCCAGGTCTGCCCAGCGTCCGGTTTGTATCCTCCCAACATCATATCAGTGTAAATCATCTGGGACATAATATGGGGGGAGAAGTTTTTGCATCTGTAACTTTTTTCCTGCATCTTCAATAAATCAGTATTATTTCTTATTCTTTTATAGAGCGTGATGGATTCATTGGTTCCGGTGAGAAAGCCGCATATGAGCGACTATGAAACTTCCAAACTCATCAGCAGTGGAAATTTTGGGTGAGATTTCTGTTGCCATAATCCACATTTCTCAGGGTTCCCTATGACAATGCTTCTGCCCCTGCACTCTGCCATTCAGTGTTATCATAGGGAAATTATATGATCTGTAGCAAATCAAACTGTAAGGAAAGCGATTTAAATAATATAATTACATATAATATAATATATAATAATATAATATTATTACATTCGCCTGTGCTAGACCCTCATCTGTTCTTATGCTGCCTCCTCCACCTGAGCTTTTCTGCTCTCCACTCTGATCTTTGTTTTGATGGGGGGGCTCCATTATGAAGCTGATCAGAGAAGTTGGCTACACATGGTCACATGAAGGGTGACACCATATTGACGTCAATGACATCTACACCCTCCACCATGACCATGTGGGCCCAATCACTGGCCTCAGCAGCAGAAGAGAGCCCTGGAGCACATTCATTTTGGACCAATTTTATTTGCACTAAATTGTATTTGGTCAGTTATAGCGAATCTGCCCAAAGAGAATTTCGATAGATTCTCGTATCTATAATGTGACCTGGGTGATGGCTCCGGCAGAAGTGGCATTGTGGAGACCTCCAATAGGTGATCTATGTAGTGCTATTTTATGTATTTCTAGATGTGGATTTATAGTGGCGGCCAGACTTCTAGTATTAAACATATGCAAATTGTCTCTTCAGAGAGCAAGCAAACTAGAACTCCACCTATAGGAAGTAGCAATCCTAAAAGTCAATATCGACCCTTTAACAAGCCTTGTCACATGACTTAGGATAATAGACAAAACCAAAATCTCAATTTGCAGGAACTGTGTTCTGGGGTACTGCCCCTCTTCAGTGCAAAGTGTGAGATATGGTTTGACTGGGTGAGAGGTGTCTGACCGGTATCCAAGGGGTTGACGTTTCTCCTTGCGGACATGAGGAGACTTTTAAGCCGCAATGCTCCTCTGGGAAATAGGATTGCTACTTCCTATAGGTGGCACTAGGGTGCTAGTTCTCTTCCTCTCTGAAAAGAGACAATTTGCATATTTCCCAGAAGAGCATTGCAGCTTAAAAGTCTCCTCACCTTGACATGCTTAACATGGCTTTTTCCGCAAGGAGAAACGTTACCGCTTGGATCCCGGTCAGATGCCTCTCACCCAGCCAAACCATATCTCACACTTTGTACTGATGAGTGCTTGTACCCCAAAACATAGTGTCCGAAAATGAGATTTTGGTTATGGCTATTATTCCATGTCATGTGATAAGGCTCGTTAAAGGGTCGATATTGACTTTTAGGATTACTACTTCCTATAAGGGGCACTAGAGTTCTAGTTCTCTTCCTCTCTGAAGATACAATTTGCATATTTCCCAGAGGATTATTGAGGCTTAAAAGTCTCCTCACCTTGACAAGTTTAACATGTCACTCTCCGCAAGGATACCAGTATTAAACATATAATGATTTCTATAGATGGATTATTAATAAGGATTTATTATAACCGATGGATTCTCCTTCTCTCCAGGGCCGTCTACTTAGTGCATCATAAAGACTCACACCAGACCTTTGCTATGAAGAAAATGGCTAAGCGGAACCTAAATACTGCACAGAGATTGGAATGGGCCTTTCTGGAGAGGGACATCTTAACATTTGCTGATTGTCCCTTTGTGGTCTCCATGCTCTGCTCCTTTCCAACTAGATCTCACCTGTGTATGGTCATGGAGTATGAAGGAGGTAAGACACATCTATTGTATTATATTCAGCCCATGTCTGCTTTCATCTTATCACTGCTCATATCATTAGGACATTGTTGGTTACTTCCCCACAGAGCATTTACTATAGGTTATCTATTACCAAGATGCTCGTAAATTCATTGATCTTGGTGCAGGGGCGCTATGGGGCTCATCAGTCGGAGGGGGTCTGTCGACGCTCGGCAGTGGGCAGCATCCCTCCACCTGTCATCACAATTTCAGCGGTATTTGCTTCTTCAAGGAGGTGGGGCTGGTGGGGGCAAAAATACTGAGTAGGTGGCTAGTAGGGGCCAAAATACTGAAAGGGGGCCGTATGACTAGATATGGGGGGACTGTGAATGCTGAGTGGAGGTCATCATATTAAGTGGGGTGCTGTGGGGGTTCTCACTCTATATGGAGGCCCCCATTCTGTGTGGGGACATCATACTGAGTGGGGAGTTATGCGGACCATTATATTGTGTGAGGGACTGTGGGAACCATTATCCTGAGTGCGAGGGTTGCTGTGGGTGCCATCACACCGAATAGGGGGTTGTGGCTGGCCTCCTTCTAAGTGGTGGCCTCCTTAGGAGGATTCACTGTGGGGATACCATACTCATTGAGTGTGGGTGTGGGCATTTTTGGGAGCATCATACTCTAAAATGGCCATAAAAGTTGTATTGCTGGTGAGAACACCGAGCTGCTTCAACAGGGATATAAATATATTTATTTTTTATTTTTTAGGGTGGGGGGCAATTACAACTTTTGATATGGGGTCTTGTGATTTCTATGTACGCCACTATCTGTGTGATCTCCCCAGGATGTTTCCGCTCACTGCTCATTATACATCATGGTTATCTGCTCGTGGTATATCATGGTTATCTTCTGTATAAACCCCTCACCGGTCATATTTCCTTTCTTCTATAGGTGGAGACTGTGGGACCCTTCTAAGCACCAGGGGTCCTTTCTCTGTCCCCATGGCCCGCTTGTACTTTGCAGAGGCGGTACTTGCCGTGGAATACCTGCATAGTTACGGTGTGGTGCACAGAGACCTGAAGCCAGATAAGTAAGTGCCCCCGTAGTATAATAAAGTGGGGAAAGTTGTCATTTATTATCATTCAGTCTGTGAGGCTAAAACCATCTTCTCTTTTGCAGCCTCCTGATTACATCTACTGGACATATTAAAGTTACCGATTTTGGGCTTTCAAAACTTGGTCTAATGATACCGAAAACCAACACCTACAAGGAATTAGCAGTGGACATCTCCAGAGAGTTCCAGGACCGTGAGGTCAGCATCACCTACAAGAACTTAGCTTGTTATTTGCAAATCTCATCACACTATTGTCTCTTCTCTACGTTCTTCCTTTCTAGAGAACTTTTCCACTAATATTTTATCTTCTGCATTGTGTTTTAACGATGATATCTTGTCGTAATAATTGTTTCATCGATTCTCATCTCTATGTTCTGTTGGTTTCCAGTTCTGTGGCACCCCATGTTACATAGCCCCAGAGATCATCCTGAAAGAAGGCTATGGAAGACCTGTTGACTGGTGGTCATTGGGGATCATCCTGTATAAATTCCTGCTGGGATGTGTACCATTTGATGCTGATTCCCTCACTGAGCTTTATAAAAGGGTTGTCATTGGTGAGTAGAATAATCCGATCATTGCGTTGATTGGTTACATTTGTTTAGTTATTTCCTTTGCTTTATGTTACAGTCCAGTAAAGAGGTTTTATTTTCTGTAATTTTCTATGTAACAGGAGAACTAATTTGGAATTGTGATCGCGCTCCACCCCTGGATGCTCAGAATCTCATCACTGAGCTGCTCAGAAGAAATCCTGTGCGTAGACTTGGGACAGGTAACAGATATACTAGTATTAATATTCCCTTATTAGACCAAGGACATATCGCTCATGTCCATGAAGATCAGCATTTCTCTATCAGCTCATCTACTGTATTTCTAGTTCTCCACACTAAGACTTTCAGTTTATTTCCTTCATGTCGGCTCAGTTTTGTCATTAGTTCAGATTACGATAAACTGTTCAGATATGGAGCCATCCCTGACTATGTCCGCATCACTTTTGTTTTTCTTTTTCTAGGAGGAGCATTTGAGATCAAGGTTCATCCATTCCTGAGTGACTTGGACTTTGACAACATTCTGAGCCAGGAGCTGGAGTATGTTCCTCAGCTTGTTTCAGACGCAGACACCAGCTTATTTATCAGTAAGTAGAAGGAGACGTCATCTAGACTAAGCGACTGTTTGTCTCATCTTCCCTAATATGTGATCATCTGTTCCCATTAATATTAGTGATAAATAGTGACTGTGCTATACTGACAACCTCTAATAATACTTCATTACCTATTTCTTGTAGATCATTCTGATATAAAGAAACATCTGGTCTCAAAGGATGAGGAAGGCACAAGTGAGAACAATGAGAGCCTTGACTTCCAAAATTTTACGTCATCTTCTGAAAAGCTTTGTAAAGTAAGTATGTGATTAATAAATCCAAAATATGTAAAAAAAACTCTAAAAGTACATAAAAAAAATATTTTATATCTTATTTTTATCCGTATTTAGCTCTGTACCATCGCTACCAGGATGGTGAACAATGAGGATCCCAATGCCCCTCCAGAGTATACACAAGAAACCAACACAAACATCTCAGAAATGTGAGTAGATTAGAAAGGGTCATTACTGGGAGTTCCAGGCTGATCTATGTACACAACACCAAATATAGGACATAAATAACAGAATATCAAATGCAGCATTCACCGCTTCATGGTTAACGGTCATTGTACTTTTGGCTTCAGAAAATGCAGAAGATAACAGCCCATAATTGTGGCAGGTCATGCATTTTTAGCACTGCCTACTCTGTAGGAGAGCTGTAGTATTACTTGCCAGACATTCTTGGTAGTTGTGTTCTGATCCATGGAAGGTAGTTTGGAGCAGAAAACCTTCCCCACTATGACAGTCATATGTCCTATTAGGCCTTATAGTCAGTGTTCTTATAGTGAGACAACCCCTTTTATACGGAGTTTACTTGAGATTTACATGTTTTTCTTCTTCAAACAGGCAGAAAGAATCTGTTCCTGTATGTAATACAGATGATGCTGTTACCATCTTGCCACCCTCGTCCCCATTGCCAGGTATGTACATGTCTACAGCACCAACAATGTGAATGTTGACTTCAAGGCTCAAATATTTCCACATGGTTTTTCTAGTCTACTATGTTATCCATGTTTCATGGATCTCAGCTATGTTGACCATGGGTTCGTACTGTATCCCTATTTCCCTAATTTTGTACAGGAGTTTTTTTTCATGTATTCTGTATATTACGTTGCATCATCTAGTAACCTAGTGAGATATAGCGACTGTGTTATACTGACACCCTCTAACAATCCTTCATTACCTATGTCTTGTAGATCACTCTGATGAAAACAACCATCTGATCTCAGAGGATAAGGAGGGCACAAGTGAGGACGATGAGAACTTTATCTTCCGAATATTTGCATCATCATCTTCTGAGAGGCTTTCTAAAGTAAGTATGTGATCGATAAATCCAAAATATGTACAAAAAAGGATCTATAAAATTAAAAAGTATGTATATTTAATAACTTATTGTTATCCACATTTAGCACTCTACCACCAATAACGGGATGGTGAACAACGAGGATCCCAAGGCCCCTCCAGAGTGTACACCAGAATCCAACACAAACATCTCAGAAATGTGAGTAGATTATGGGGTCATTACTGGGAGCTCCAGGCTGATATATGTGCACAACATTAAATATAGGACATAAATACCATAATATCAAAGGCAGCATCCACCGCCCCATGGTTATGGGTCATTGTGCTTTCAGCTTTCGGAATTGTTGGAGATAACAGCCCATAATTGTGGCCGGTCATGCACTTTTAGTGCTGCCCTCACTGTAGGAGAGATGTAGTATGAAATGCCGGCCATTCTTGGTAGTTGTTTTCCTCTCAGCTCTCTATAAAAGGTAGTCTTGAGCAGAAGACCTTCCCCACTATGACAGTCATATGTCCTACTAGTCCTTATAGTCGGTGTTCTTCTAGTGAGACAACCCCTTTTATATGGAGTTTACTTGAGATTTACATGTTTTTCTTCTTCAAACAGGCAGAAAGTATCTGTTCCTGTATGTAATACAGACGATGCTGTTACCTTCTTGCCACCCTCGTCCCCATTGCCAGGTATGTACATGTCTACAGCATCAGCAATGTGAATGTTGACTTCAAGGCTCAAATATTCCCACATGGTTTTATACAATACTATAGGTCTCTTATGTTATCCATATTATGACAAAGCAGATCCTATAACAAGATATTGTTATTGATTTTTTTTTTTAATTTTTCATCAGAATTTCCATCTCATGAAGAAAGAAAATCGGCAATAAATCTGAGCATGGAGCAACAAAACTCAGAAAATGGAAAAAATGGGAAAAAGAGACGAGGTAAGTGTGAGAATCAACTCCATGTTGTGTAATGTCAGTGAGAATAATTCATGTGGAGTAGATGTCATCTGTCAGTGATGGGATTGTCACATGTATGATTGCTGACAATGACCCCTGACCTCTGTATGATAATATTCCTCTGCCGTCCGGCCACAGTGACTGCACAGCATTATCATGTAATATGGAGTGCCATCACTTACATTATATTTATTTCTCTTCTCATAGGTTCCATCTTCCGCCGGATCTTATCATCCTGCCGGCGTGGATTATCCAGGGCTGCTCGTGCATTTGCATGCTGTCACTGTTGCCCTAAAACCATCTGAAAGACGGGACACCTAAGCATCCAGCGCCCTGAAGTCCAGCAGATCCATCATCACTGCTGGAGCTGTATAGAAGGACCTTCACCATCTACCTGTGGCCTTCTGACTGGTCAACCTGGACAAGTTTCAGTAACGCCTCTGTCATCGGGCTCCGCGGTATTCATACTGCTCGTCTGACTTGTCATTTACTGATCACCTGGTATCTGACCTCGGCTATCTTCCTGACTTTGATTTAGTCTATTGATAATGTTCACGATTTTATTCATCCCATTATTAATTAAAAAAAAGTAAAATCTGTTACTGTTGCTCTGATTCCTTTTTGTCTTGAATTCACAAATACTTGTAACTCACTAATTGCTCTTCTTCTCACTAAATGTATTTCTCATTATCCTTAATGCAGCAGTCAGTCTCATATTTCTGTCCAGCAGTTACACTGGTGCCTCCACCCTGTACCAGTCATTACACTCATCCACAAACCTCTCCACACTGCTGCACAGTCCTGCATCTCTACCATATCTACACTCCAATGAGCTAAGATTAACATCCTCCATAATCAGGACCTCCCACTCTCATGTCCAAGACATTTTCTCTGCTGCACCAGCTCTCAGGAGTGCACTACTGCAGGCAATCAGGTTCATTCCCACTATCAGAGATTTTAAGTGTGCAGTAGAAACAGATTATTTGTGGCAGGACTATCCAATCACCTCACTATTCTAAGTTTTTCCTACAGCACTCAGTAGCACTTAATATTTGTACATATACAGATAATGGTTGGTGACTGGTTCATGCAGCCTTAATTCCACAAAGATAGAAATAAAAGGTCAACATGTTTCATACATCCAAACCATCCTTAATCATGGCAGAAAAACATAATTTTAAGTTCCCACTATGAATATTTGGTGAGATATCACAGCTGTGTATTTTCACAGCACAAAGAACGCATCTTACAGATCAGCAAATCACAGTGTGCTGACGCTTAGTGTTGTAGTTTTGAACAACACCATTCATTTTATCATATAATGTGTTGAAAAATAAGAAAAAATGCCAGGTTTGGGTTCCTTCATTTTACAGTGTGTATTGTGTTGTAAAAACAAACTGACAAAATGATTCAGAGTCAGTAGTACGATTACTGTGATACCAAACTTATAAGGTTTATATATATATATATATATATATATATATATATATATATATATATACAGTGTTTAGCATAAATCAGTACACCCAAATAGATTTGTCAGCAAACCTGTAGTTTCCTTTCAGAATCATCATTTTATATGGGATACCATACTACAAAATACTCTCACAAATTTGAGCCATTGAATGCAAACAAGATTTGGTATTTTGCAGACCCCAAAAAAGTAATTTTCTTAACAAACTCATTCAAGATCATGTTTCAAAAATGAGAACATCCCAGTAACAGTCTTAAGAGAAAAGCTAAGTTTAGACAACAAAATTCTAATTAACAAGAACTGAACCACAGGTAAGTGTAATTATTCATTAAACAGATGTCCAGCAGACAGGTGTCTGTAAAAGGAAGTTACTTAATAAAGAAAACTCCTTCCCATTTCATGCTATCAGCAATGGCACCACATAGAAGGGAAATGTCACAAAACCTGGGAAAGAAAATAATTTCTTTGCACTAAAAGTGAAGTCTACAAGAAGATCAGCAAAACTTTACTTATCAGTCAGAATACTGTAGCAAAAGTGATGCAAAACTATAACAGAGATGGAACTGCAACCATCTTACAGAGACGTCCAGGCCGACTATGGAAGTTAACACCTAAACAAAAGCGTCCTCTGATGAGAAGGGTAAGTGGCACCACATAGAAGAGAAATGTCACAAGACATTTCTAAGAAAGAAAATAATTTCTTTACAAAAAATGTGAAGTCTACAAGAAGATCAGCAAAGCTTTTCTTATCAGTCAGATGGAAGTTAACATCTAAACAAAAGCATCTTCTGATGAGAAGAAAATCGACAGGCAAATTCATTGCTATTAGCTGAAGAAGTAGAAAGCCAAACTAGGGTGAGTGTTTTCCATGACACGACACGGTGTACACTGCAAATGAATGGCATTCATGAGTGTGACGCGCCCCTGGGCCTTCGTCGCGCGGCATCGCGCGCACGGGAGCTTACCCGGAGCCGGATCCGATGGGAGTAGTAGTCTCGTGGCGGTGACCCGGTCCGTGCCCAGGGAGTCAAACTGAGCGGCGATGTATTAGCGGTAGATGTTGTACGACTACGCCACCCGTTGAATGCAGCGAAGGAGTTGCCGCTGCAGGGCAGACCGCTGAGGCCGGTGGTATGATTGCGCAGTGTAGATGGTATAACCCCCAACGGGAGGGGTATGGCCTCAGGGCAGCAGATGTGGATGATGGAGGTAGTGATGGTGCAGCAAGGAGAGTCAGAAACGTATAATGCAGTTTCAGGGTTTTTACTCACAGGTGTTACTTCAGTCACTTCGGCCGGGAGTGACCACCCGAGCCGTGCTGCGTCCACCAGGTGCGGGATTCGGCTAACCCCCAGGCAATTCCGGAGCGTGGTCCTGAGCTCCCCTCTCTCTCTCTCTCTCTGGCCGTCCCCACCAGGGATCCACCTTTGTCCGGTTCCCTCGGGCCTCTCAATGGTAAAACCTTTTATGGCTTTCCTGACCCTACTCGTGGTGTACCTTCCTGGTGAATGTGGTGAGGGTCGTGGCAAAACTTGACCACGATCTCCGGTTCCTGACTAAGGATGTTTTGCCTCCGTCAGTTTGGGATCCGGTGCCCTCTTCTGCCAACCCTTCACCCTTTTGGTTCACTCATGGGATCTCGGGGTTCCCTCTTGGTCTTATGTCTCCGGGCCTTTCTTCCTCCTTCTCTCTGCTTCAGGCCTGGCCCTGGAGCTGGGCCCAGCCGGAGCCACAGCTCCCTGTCAGCCCTCTTGGATGAGCTCCTTTCTGAACTCACTGACTGACTGACTGACTGACCCTATCTCTAGATGGTGCCCACCATATATACTCCCTCTATGTGTGAGCCCAGGTGACTAGCACCCAATGGGCTCCTACCTCTATGCCCAGAGCCCCTCCCCTATCTGCCCCTACACTACTGGGATGTTCCTCCCCCCCTCCCACTCCAGCCAGGGACAGACGCTGTCGTACCTGCACATCTAACTGGTGGGAGTACCGTAGTTCTGTCCCCTGGAAATGAGATGAGTGTAGTGCATGCAGCTAGCTGAGCTCAGTCCCACACTCCATCCTTACCCGGGAGTGGAATACCACACCTCTGGTTGAGGTGCAATACCCCTGTAGCAACCGAGTCCTCAGGGTGCTACAAGTGTCCTCCACAAAGGAAGCCTCTCTCCCTTAAAGCCCATGAACAATAAAAGTCCGTCTACAATTTGCCAGGCTCCATGCTTAAAACTATGAGGACTATCGGGACTCTATACTGTGTATGTGCATCTTATGTGTATGTCCGTATTTTATGCTTGTGTGCACTATGTATATGCATACGTTAAAATGTGTATAGAGTATTAGCATGTGCAAATTTTATGTGTGCCTAATATAAATATACATGGAAATGTATATGTAGGTGGTGCCTGATGGAGGGTGGGGGGCCCAGATCAGAAGTCCTGATTAAGGGCCCTTCACTGTCATTGTCTGCCCCTTATATAAACAGTAAAATCCTCTTTAATAACTGGACTTCCATTGGGGTGGACTTCTCATAGATGGCCAGTATGCATACTATATTGTGAATCTGGGCATCTCTCACAGAAAATCTGATCTGGATATGAGGGTGGTCTTCTATAAGCGGTGATGTTTTGGAGAGATTTAGGGAAAAGTCCCAATGCTTATCCATCGATCTGGTAATTTGAGTAAAATATTTGTGTTGATAACTGATCACAAAGTCACAAAATATGTAAGATTTGGCATAACCTGGTTCATTTTTCAAAAAGTTATGCTCAATTTTTTTAGCACCAAGTTTTGTTGCTTTTTTGTAGACTTACACTAACTTAGTATATTGTGTGAGAATTACATGAATTATGAATTAGTTGGCGCATTTTACCACACTCTGGGGGTCCCTGACAGTCCTTCTTTACCGGCCCTGTAGTGATGCCAATGTAAACTTCCAAGTGACCGCGCAGTCATTCACTGTCACGAATGCAGGACAACCTATGATTAGCTAATTTTTGGGAAATCCTTATAACAAAAGGGGATTGAAAATATTTACAATTATTTTAAAAGCATTAAAAAAAAAACAGACCCAATACTTATAATTAGTTTGTTGAAAGTAGTCTAATTAAAAGGAGCTGAAAGGATTAGAGATTATGAACCCGATTCACCAGTGTTTTTGCCAAAAAACTGGCATAAAGCTCTTGAAAAGTTGCAAAGTTTTGTGACTTTTCCCATTTTCACATAATTTTAACTTCTTTAAAGCCCAAGACGTACTGATACGTATCTGCGCCCTGGGACTTAAGAGCCTGATACGTATTAGTACATCTTTGTGATCGCGCACACAGGCTGTGCGGGCGTGATCGGCTCCGGGTGTCAACTGATTGTCACAGCTGACACCCGATGCTATGTGCTGGGAGAGGTCCCGCACATTAACCCCCGCAATGCTGCGATCGAAGTCGTTCGCAGCATTGCGGGGGCAAGGGGAGGTGATCGGGATAGTCACCTCTCCTGCCGGCGTCCAGCAATGTGTGCCGCGGCTTCCCGGATGTTGCCATGATGACCTGATTCACTGAGGGGTGCAGTTTTAAGAATGGTGTCACTTTTGGGTATTTTCAGTCATAAAGACCCCTCAAAGTGACTTCAAATGTGATGTGGTCCCTAATAAAATGGTTTTGTAAATTTTTTTGGAAAAATGAGAAATCGCTGGTCAATTTTAACCCTTATAGCTCCCTAATAAAAATAAATTTGGGTTCCAAAATTGTGCTGACGTAAAGTAGACATATGGGAAATGTTATTTATTAACTTTTTTTGTGTGACATATCTCTCCGATTTAAGGGCATAAAAATTCAAATTTTCAAAATTTTCGCCAAATATCTGTTTTTTTCACAAATAAACACAAGTGATATCGAAGAAATTTTACCACAATCATAAAGTACAATATGTCATGAAAAAATATTCTCAGAACCAGGGGGATCCGTTGAAGCGTTCCAGAGTAATTACCTCATAAAGTGACAGTGGTCAGAATTGTAAAAATTGGCCTGGTCATTAACGTGCAAACCACTTTGGGTTGTAAAGGGGTTAAGGACTCTACCTGCATATACAGTCATGGCGGAAAGTGCTGGCGCCCTTGAAATTGTTTCAGAAAATTACACGTTTTATTACACGCATGTTTATTTCCTTTGTGTTTATTGGAACAACACAAAAAAACTGAGAAAAAAAAGGCAAATTGGACATAATTTCACACAAAACTCCAAAAATGGGCCGGAATACATATATATATTTTTGATGGGACAACACTGAAGATGCGACACTTTGATACAATGTACAGTAGTCAGTGTACAGCTTGTTTAACTGTAAATTTGGTGTGCCTGCAAAATAACTCAACACACAGCCATTAATGTCTAAACCGCTGGCAACAAAAGTGAGTACACCCCTAAGTGTGTTCTCAGCTGATGTTATTTGTTGGTTTTTCTTTGCATCCCGAACAATTTTCTTGGCAGTTGTGGCTGAAATTTTTGTTGGTCTACCTGACTGTGGTTTGGTTTTTACAGAGCATCTGATTTTCCATTTGTTAATTGACGCACCCCTGGGCCTGTGTCGCGCTGCGTTGCGCACGCGGGAGCTTACCCGGAGCCGGATCTGTTGAGGGTAGTAGTCTCGTGGCGGTGACCCGGTCCGTGCCCAGGGAGTCAGACTAAGTGGCGCTGTATTAGCGGTAGATGTTGGACGACTACGCCACCCGTTGAATGCAGCTATGGAGCTGCCGCTGCAGGGCAGACCGCTGAGGCCGGTGGTATTATTGTGCAGCGTGATAGTATAACCCCCAACGGGAGGGGTATGGCCTCAGGGCAGCCGACGTGGACGATGGGGGTAGCAGGAACCACTCGGAGATGGTACGGTGTAGTTCAGGGTCTTTACTGGTGAGAAAGATAGACCCTCCCGGAGTACTGGCTAGCGATTGGGGCCTGGTCAGTCCTTGAGCAGATGGGATCTCCCCTGGCCAGGCGGAGTTATAGGCCTCCCAAACTAACTGTACTCTCCTGGCTACCTTGCTAGAGGCGGGTAAAAGTAGCCCACGTCCCTGAGTGTGCCGTGTGGTGCTCACCCGTATGGCCGGTGACTCGGGGCCTTCTAGTAGCTTCCGCTCCACGACGGCGGTGCTGGTCCCATGCGTGTGACCGTGCCTTCGGGTTTCTTGGCCAGAGGACCTAGAATCCCCTGCCTGACGGATTCTGCTGCTGGGTAGGAGTTAGTCCCCACAGCCTCGGACTCCGGGTCCGGTAAGAAATCTTCTCAGTCAGGGCGAGCTCTGCAGCTGCCAGCCCCTGACTCCTTGTAACACTGCTCCCACAGAGCTCCTGATGTTCTGTTCCTATATTTGCTTCTTTTCTCTGCTTCTTCTCTACTCACTCACCCTGCCTCAGCCCTAGGTTTATATAGGGGAAGTTCTTCCCCTCCCAGGACTGGGCAGGAGGTGTGGCATGCATAGGATTCCTGACCAAGAGACCTCCCACCTGCTCTCAGACATAACATTGCTGTTACTGTGGAAACCAGATCCCTGGGGTGCCACATTCTCCCCTAGTGAAATTTAGTACTCCGGGACTAAACATATTTTAGAAAAACATAACAAGATATAACAATAACAATACAATAAAGAAACACATAAAGGTGGTCACGGCATGTCCGTAACCGGGTGCAGTCTTTGAAGAAAGCAAGGTGTCCATTTCACCAAAACAGGGAGACGTAACCAGGTAGGGGTCTGTCCTGCCCCGAGTCCTTAACAGTCTTTAGTCCGTCCTGGGTTACGCTCCAACTATGTACACAGGATTCCCGGTAAATCCACCAAAGACTCCTATAAACAACTAGAAACACATAATTATACACAAGCAACAAGAAAAACAGGTAACCACAAATAAAACAATTTATACATTTCAAATCCTCCAACGTGCGGGTAACTGGCCTCTAGTGGCCCTAGTGGACCTACGGAGCTGACTGTCTAGCCCTGAACTACAGGGTGTAGGAGCTGTCAAGGGTAAACTGGGCAGCTGTCTACCGGCTCTTTGACTCACTAGGGGTACGGCAGGCTCACTATAAGCAGAGGGTTGATCCTCCTGTTCTGCTTGTGTGGAGTCTTCTGCCTCCTGGACCGGCTGCTCTTCCAGCTCTACCTGTCGCTCCGTAGGTGCTTGGGATGCTGGTTGGAGGAAGGTGAGTACGGGTACCACAACTGCGCCATTGACTTGAGTCCAAGACCGAGGGAAGTCTCCGAGCACAGTACTAACCATGTCTTCCCTTTCCTCTACGGGTCGAGGGTCTTCTTGTTCCTCTTCAGGGTTCCGTAGCTGTTCGGGACACTTCTTCAGGTGATCCCGGGATACAATGGTTGTGGTTTCCCCTCCGTCTTTACTGATGGTACAGACCTTTGGGTTGTCGTGGCTTGAGGGCAGTACGGTGTACGGGTCCTTCTCCCACTGGTCGTCCAACTTGTGGAGCCGTCTTTTTCTCTTCAAGACCTGCTCTCCGGGTACCAGGGGAACAGCGGGAGCATACTGGTTGTAAGTTTTCTCTTGTCTTTCCCTAGCCTGACAGAGACTTCACTCCACGCTCTCCTGTACTCTCCGGTACTGCTGCTGCCTCTCTGTGTCCCAGTCTGCTTCTGGTGAAGTGTCCTCGGGTGTCAGGACTCCCATTTCCAGGTCAACAGGTAACTTACCAGGTCTCGCCCTCATTAGGTAAGCCGGGGTACAGTTGGTGGAACCTACCGGGATGTGGTTGTATAGGTCCACCAGATCGGGCAGCTTCTCAGGCCACAGACTGCGTTCTTCCAGGGGCAACATTTTCAGAAGATCCATTACCACCTGGTTCATTTTCTCACAAAGTCCATTAGTTTGCGGATGATAGGGTGTCGTCCTTATCTTCCGGCAGCCATACAGAGTGCAGAATTCTTGGAAGACCTCCGCTTCAAAGGCAGGTCCCTGGTCTGTCAACACTTGGTCCGGGTACCCGTGTGGACGGCAGAAATGCTGCTGGAAGGCTCTCGCTGCTGTTCGAGCTGTTAAGTCCTTGACGGGGACGACAACCAAGAACCGGGAGTAGTGATCCACGATGGTTAGTGCGTAGACGTAGCCACTTCTGCTTGGGGTCAGTTTTACATGATCCAAGGCTACCAGTTCCAACGGCTGCCGGGTGACGATGGACTGCAGGGGAGTCTTCTGGCTGGCACGGTCCTTCCTTCTTAGGTTGCACGGGCCACAGTCTCTGCACCACCTCTCGATGGTTCCCCTCATGCCTACCCAGTGGAACCGCTCACGCAGCAGGAACTCCAGCTTCTTCCATCCGAAGTGTCCAGCCCCGTCGTGGTATGCCTCCATCACCATGGCTGCGTCTCTTCGTGGCACCACTACTTGCCAGATTAGTTCATGCGTCCGGGAGTTAACCATTCTGCGGCACAACTTCCCCTTGTAAAGGAACAGTCGACTCTTCTCAGCCCACAGTTGCTTGGCTTCCTCCGGAGCGTCTGGGTCAAGGCGAGCCTCTGGCCGAGTCAGCATCTCCTTCACCAGCCGGACGGCAGGGTCACTGTCTTGCGTTTCCGCCCAGTTGTAGTGAGGTAAGGGGTTAAGCTTAGCGCCTTGCTTACTCCTTACCCGATGGGAATACTGGATAGTCCCATGACGGTGAAACGCGGGGAGTTCGACTTCTTCCAGTCCCTCTGGATCTTCTCCTACGTCCGGTAGGTTTGGCATCCTGGACAGGGCGTCGCCGTTGGTATTGGAGCGTCCTGCCCGGTATTTGATGGTGAACTCGTAGTTGGACAGGCGGGCCATCCATCTCTGCTCTAGGGCACCGAGTCTTGCCGTGTCCAGGTGTGTCAACGGGTTGTTATCCGTGTACACGACGAACCGGGAAGAAGCGAGGTAGTGCCTAAAGCGTTCGGTGACTGCCCACACCACTGCCAGGAACTCTAGCTTAAATGAGCTGTAATTCTCAGGGTTTCTTTCGGTGGGTCGCAGTTTTCGGCTGGCGTAAGCGATTACTCGCTCTTTCCCCTGCTGGATCTGGGACAGCACGGCTCCTAGCCCGATGTTACTTGCGTCGGTGTAGAGGATAAAGGGCTGGCTGTAATCCGGGTACGCCAGGATTTCATCCCCCGTGAGGGCCATCTTCAGCTGGCGGAAGGACTCTTCTTCCAACTTCTCCCATCTGAAGGGCGGCTTCTGGTTCTTGGCCTTCCGGGACTGGCCTATCAGGAGATCCTGCATAGGAGCTGCCTTTTTGGTGAAACCGGGGATGAACCTGCGGTAGTAGCCTACCAACCCGAGGAACTGCCGCACTTCCTTTACACTGGAGGGACTTGGCCATTCCTTAATTGCGGTGATCTTATCAGGGTCGGGAGCCACTCCGTCAGCGCTCACCACGTGTCCCAGGTACTGCACCTTTGGTTTCAGGAGGTGACACTTGGAGGGTTTCACCTTTAGGCCGTAGCTTGCCAGAGCTTCGAACACTTCCGCCAGGTGTTTCAGGTGGTCCTCATAAGTCTTAGAATATACGATGACATTGTTCAGGTACAACAGGACCGTCTCGAAGTTTCTGTGGCCCAGACAGCACTCCATTAATCGTTGGAAGGTTCCTGGTGCGTTGCAGAGTCCGAACGGCATGCAGGTAAACTCGCTAAGTCCCATCGGGGTGGTGAATGCGGTCTTCTCCCGGTCCGCCTCTGCTACAGGAACCTGCCAGTACCCACTAGTGAGATCCAAGGTAGAGAAGAAATTAGCAGATCTTAAAGCAGCCAAAGACTCCTCTATCCTTGGTAAGGGGTACGCATCCTTGTGTGTGATACGGTTGATTTTCCGGTAATCTACACACATCCTCATGGTGTTGTCTTTCTTTTTGACTAAGACTAGTGGAGCTGCCCAGGGGCTACAGCTATCCCTGATCACCCCAGCCTCCTTCATGTCTCTAAGCATCCCCTTGGCGTGTTGGTAGTGTGCAGGGGGTACGGGTCGATACCTCTCTTTTATGGGAGGATGGTCTCCCGTGGGGATGTGGTGTTCTACCCCCTTGACTCGCCCGAAGTCTAACGGGTGTTTACTAAACACTCTCTCGTACTCTTGAACCACCCGATAGACTCCCTGTTTCTGGTGTGAGGGAGTGGAGTCAGTACCCAAATGTAGTTGCTGACACCAGTCCTCCATTGTTTTCTTAGAGCCGTTACCTTCCTCCGGGTGAGATGGAGGCAAGGGTTCCACAGATTGTATAGCATTTTGGTTAATGGTATATAATTTGGCTAGCGTGGCATACCGGGGCAGGTACACTTCCCTCTTCCCGATATTGATTATGCGAACGGGCACCCTCCCATGGCGTACATTAACCACCCCCCGTGCTGTCAAGATGGTGGGCCTACTGTCTGAGTAAACTGGTTCTACCATTGCCTGGTAATCTCTACCTCTCAGACTAATAGCTGCCCGGCACCAAATCATCATTTCACTTTTTGGGGGCATGGCAATAGGGAAAGGGTCACACATTCTCACGCTACCAATCTCACCGCCGGAGAGTTCCACCTGTTGCCGTCGCATCAGTGCCCGGATCTCTTTTTGGAGCACTCGCTGCTCGCCGGAGCTGGCGTTCTTGGCAACCTGCTGTAAAAGGAAAATCACCTCTGCAAGACAATTTTCAATTACATTAGTTCCTAGAGTTATCTTTGGGTGACTCTCGTGTTTGTCAATGTCTACAATGATCAGTCCCTGTGCTGCCAGTTCAACTCTACCAATTTTAATGGTCACCTCTTTAAATCCGATCTGTGGCACGGGCTGACCATTGCTGGCGATGATACTCAAGTCGTCGTCAGGGTAGCGGGTAATATCCGAGTCATTCCAGTACTGCTTGAAGAGCACGTACGGGATGGTGGTGACCTGTGACCCGGTGTCCAGTAGGGCACTCATAGGAATGCCATCCAGTACCACAGGCAAGACTGGACGTCCTCCCACATATTTGTTGCGCCAGTTCGATGGGCCTGATGATCTTTTTCCTAGGGGTTGGCCCTCTACCCTAGGTTGTGCCAGTTTAAAGGACAGTACCTTGCCATATGTCCGGGTTGATTACAGCGGCGGCAGATGGTTCGTCCGTCCTCGTTGTATCGGTCGCTGGGTCTTCCTCTGGCCGGTGGGGTCCTCCTTGGTCGACGCCACGGGATGTCCTCCGGTCCGGATGCCAGCTGGATCTTCCCTGGAGTAGAAACCTGTAAAGACTGCACAGTTCGGGTTAGCGCAGCAACGCTTTTAGCTAGCTCTTGGACCTGATGGTGCAGGTCTGGAGCCGGGTCATTGCTCAAAGCCTGCGCATCAGCTCCCACAGGCCCTGCCGACAAGGGCGCCGCCTCCTGGTGGTAAGTGGTAGTGGGGCGTCTGTGGGTCACAACGCCACCTGGTGCCGGTTCTCGGAGCACCCGGATGGCTCTGTCCTTGAACTGTGCAAATCCCAGATGAGGGTCCTGTAAGGCCATTGCCCGCAACTGGGTTCAGTGAGCATTGCAATATAAACCCTCTATAAATTGTTCAGTCAACAGCCTGTCCTCGTCTCCCACGCCGTCAGGGTCGGTCTGCTTAATGGCTCTCAGGGCTTCTTGTAGGTTTAATGCATAGTCCCTTATACTCTCATGTGCCCGCTGTTTGCACCCGTAGAATCTGAGCTTGATCTCGGCTGAGGTGCGGGTATCAAAGGTGTCCCTCAGCCGGGCCAGTATCCCTGCGACAGTCCTCCCCCCAGGTGGCCAGGACTTTACCTCCCTTTGGGCTGCCCCGGTTAATTGGGCCACCAGGATGCTCACTTTTTGCTCTTCTGTAAGGGGGTACACCTGGAAGAGGCTATCCAGCTTTTCTCTAAAGTCATGCAGGGTATGCGATTCCCCTGAGTACTGGGGTAGCCAGGCTGCCCCCGGGATATAGGGCATGGTGAAAGGCATGACCGCAACAGCGGTGGCACTGGCGGGGGTTGAAGCGGTGAAGCTCTCCTCCGTATCCGACATCCTTCTCCCCCCTAGTGGACCGTGGCCTACCTTGCGATGATCCTCTTCCGTAGGCCGCGGCTCCGCAGTGGATCGTCAGGGTTGAGGACCTTCCGTCGCGCTCCTGTGACGTCGGCGTCTGCTGGGCTCCTTCCAGGACCTTACGCAACGTCCGGACGTGAGGCGGGGCTTCAGTTCTCGCGCGCTTTCGGAGTCCACGCCCCTCTTCTTCCCGCGCGGCGTCCTCAAGATGGCGTCCAATGGCGGGAAACCTCCACGGATGGCGGTAAGAAGGCCGAAGATGGCGTCGGATGGCGGGAAAACTTCGCGGATGGCGGGAAGGATGTAGAAGATGGCGCCGGATGGCGGGAATCTTCACCACTGGTAAGTTTGAACAGTCTTTTTCAGGCACGCAGTACCCGGTGGTTGCGGGCACGAGATCCTGCCGACTACGCCAAAAGTTGACGCACCCCTGGGCCTGTGTCGCGCAGCGTTGCGCACGCGGGAGCTTACCCGGAGCCGGATCTGTTGAGGGTAGTAGTCTCGTGGCGGTGACCCGGTCCGTGCCCAGGGAGTCAGACTAAGTGGCGCTGTATTAGCGGTAGATGTTGGACGACTACGCCACCCGTTGAATGCAGCTATGGAGCTGCCGCTGCAGGGCAGACCGCTGAGGCCGGTGGTAGGATTGTGCAGCGTGATAGTATAACCCCCAACGGGAGGGGTATGGCCTCAGGGCAGCCGACGTGGACGATGGGGGTAGCAGGAACCACTCGGAGACGGTACGGTGTAGTTCAGGGTCTTTACTGGTGAGAAAGATAGACCCTCCCGGAGTACTGGCTAGCGATTGGGGCCTGGTCAGTCCTTGAGAAGATGGGATCTCCCCTGGCCAGGCGGAGTTGTAGGCCTCCCAAACTAACTGTACTCTCCTGGCTACCTTGCTAGAGGCAGGTAAAAGTAGCCCACATCCCTGAGTGTGCCGTGTGGTGCTCACCCGTATGGCCGGTGACTCGGGGCCTTCTAGTAGCTTCCGCTCCACGACGGCGGTGCTGGTCCCATGCGTGTGACCGTGCCTTCGGGTTTCTTGGCCAGAGGACCTGGAATCCCCTGCCTGACGGATTCTGCTGCTGGGTAGGAGTTAGTCCCCACAGCCTCGGACTCCGGGTCCGGTAAGAAATCTTCT
Source organism: Phyllobates terribilis (assembly GCF_046119375.1). Lineage (NCBI taxonomy): Eukaryota > Metazoa > Chordata > Amphibia > Anura > Dendrobatidae > Phyllobates > Phyllobates terribilis. The sequence goes on along the minus strand of NW_027362807.1, from coordinate 8,068,440 downwards.
CAGTCAGGGCGAGCTATGCAGCTGCCAGCCCCTGACTCCTTGTAACACTGCTCCCACAGAGCTCCTGATGTTCTGTTCCTATATTTGCTTCTTTTCTCTGCTTCTTCTCTACTCACTCACCCTACCTCAGCCCTAGGTTTATATAGGGGAAGTTCTTCCCCTCCCAGGACTGGGCAGGAGGTGTGGCATGCATAGGATTCCTGACCAAGAGACCTCCCACCTGCTCTCAGACATAACATTGCTGTTACTGTGGAAACCAGATCCCTGGGGTGCCACATTAATCACAGTTTGAACACTGCAGACTGGCATATCTTTTTGTATCCCATGCCTGTGTTATACTCTTTTTGCCTCCCTTTCCTGTGTTATACAGTTCAACTACCTTTTCCCGTAGATCCGTTGATAATTCTTTTGCTTTCCCCATCTCAAAATCCAGAAACGTCAGTGGCTGGATCCCAGAAACTCACTCAGCTTTATGCACACACACTGATTACAAGCAAACAGGTCATAGGTGAGGATGCTACCTTTAGTAGCCATTCAAACCCATTTGTGTCAAATTCTGTGCATGTTATCAGGCCAAAATCACCAGGGTATGTGAACTTTTTGATCAGGATTATTTGGATGTTTTTGGTTGTCATTAGTGATGAGCGAGCACTAAAATGCTCGAGTACTCGTTGCTCGGGTCGAGCAAATTTAAATACTCGGGTGCTCAACCCGAGCAATGAGCCCAATATAAGTCTAGGGGAAACTTGAGCATTTTTCAGGTGGCTCCCCACGGCAGTCTGCAGAGGGCCTAAAAATTGCCCAAATCGATGGGAACTGTGCTCAAATGACATGGGAACAGCATGGGGAAGACCCCTGGAAGCATCTCTGACTCCCAGATCACTGCTGTCAACAACGTCGTCAGAGTATTACGCCACTTTTACGGCATAAGGAACATCCTTTCCAGGGTGATGACTTGTATATAAGGCAAAATAAATAAAAACAAAAATACTCCTACACACCTTGGGCTATGTTCACACGTAGCATTTTTGACACGTTTTTGCACTTTTGCATTGCTTTCAACCAAGACAAATGCATTCACCAGGAAATGTCATTTTAACATTTTACAACCTTATCTGGCCATGTGGTGTGTGACACATCATCAGACACATGCATACAGTGCTGAAAACACATGGGAACAGCAAGGGGAAGACCTCTGGAAACATCTCTGACTCCCAGGTCACTGCCTAAATGTGTGCCCATCATAAGTGATCCTTGGCACATGCGAAGATGCCTCCCACCATGCACCTGTCGTTGCAGACTTGCAACAATCACCGTCCACGTCCTTGTCCCACTGCAGTGTTCAGTTGTCCCTACCCCATTCCTTGGAATGCAAGCACAAGAATGCCGGCAGCCACCCACCCACAGCCTGCAATACTATACTGCCAAATTTTTGACAGCTGCTTGCACTTGAAATGTGGAGTTTTAGGCTCGTGGAGGCGGAAGCTTTTCATAACCTCATGCCAGCGGCGGCCGGGTGTCCATACTCGGTCCCCAGCCGCCACTATATTTCCCGGTATCGCCTCCGCCTTCCACAAGCACGGGTCCCATAACATTACCCATGCCCTCCCCAGTGCACTTACTGGGAAGGACCGCCTAACCACAAACACGTGGACAGGTGAATGTGGCCAGGGACGGTACGGAGCCAGTCCACAAATTTTTTTGCTAAGAGTTGTATTTAGCTCGGTGAAAGGACTGGCATAGAGGGAAACCGTATCTACCCTGCTTGTCATTTCTCCCAGAAAATACTGTAATTGAGCTTGTTGCAGAAGCAATGGCAGCCCATCCAACATCAACTCGCACTTGTCGGTGGTGCTTTGACACACACACACATCTTTCTTTGCGCATTTAATTTCTTGAATACAGAGATGGAAAATGGCCTGATCCGTAATGCGTTTTGAGAAATAACATGCATAAGCATGGCCGATCCGCATTAAAAAAGCAGCCATAGAGTGTCCAGGAACCTTCACCCACACTTTCCTTAGCCAGGGCTGCTTTTCGGCAGGGTTGGACGGGCCCACCAGAGAACCGGAGACTCCTCCGGCGGGCCCTGGCTTCTCCTTCAGGAGAGTTCATAGTGCCGAGGTGAGGCCATGATGATGATAGAGGCCATCATCTGCTTAGTTTTCTGTTACTTGGAATGCAATTGCAAGTATGCAGCCAGCCGCCCACCCACCCACAGGCCGCAACACTAAACTGACAGATTTCTGGGCAGCTCTTTGCACTTGAAATATGGCATTTTAAGCTTGTGGAGATGGAAGCTTTTCACAACCTCATGCAGGCGGCGGCCGGGTGTCCATACTTGGTCCCCAGCCGCCAATATTTTTCCCGGTATCGCCTTCGCCTTCCACAAGCACGGGTCCCACAACATTACCCATGCCCTACCCAGTGCACTTACTAAGAAGGACTGCCTAACCACAAACACGTGGACAGGTGAATGTGGCCAGGGACGGTACGGAGCCAGTCCACAACTTTTTTGAAAAGAGTTGTATTTAGCTCAGTGAAAGGACTGGCATAGAGGGAAACCGTATCTACCCTGCGTGTCATTTCTCCCAGGAAGTCCTCTAAAGCTGCTTGTGTAGCACCCTGAGGGCTCGGTTGCTACAGGGGTATTGCACCTCAACCCAGAGGTGTGGTATTCCACTCCCGGGTAAGGATAGAGTGTGGGACTGAGCTCAGTAGGCTGCATGCACTACATTCACCCCATTTCCGGGGGACAGATCAATGGTACTCCCACTAGGTGAATGTGCAGGTACGACAGTGTCTGTCCCTGGCTGGAGTGGGGAGGGGGGTGGAACATCCCAGTAGTGTAGGGACAGATAGGGGAGGGCTTCTGGACATAGAGGTAGGAGCCCATTGGGTGCTAGTCACCTGGGCTCACACATAGAGGGAGTATATATGGTGGGCACCATCTTGAGACAGGGTCAGTCTGTCAGGAGAGTCAGTTCAGAGAGGAGCTCAGCCAAGAGGGCTGACAGGGAGCTGTGGCTCCGGCTGGGCCCAGCTCCAGAGCCAGGCTTCAGGAAGAAGGAAACAGAAGGGCCCAGAGGCACAAGAAGAGAGGGAGCCCTGAGAACCCATGAGTGACCAAAAAAGGGTGAAGGGTTGGCACAGTGAGGTACCGGATCCCAAGCTGGCAGAGGCGAATAATCCTTAACCAGGAACCGGAGGTCGCGGCCAAGCTTTGGCACGACCCCCCACCACATCCATCAGAAAGGCAGACCACGCATAGGGTCAGGGAAGCCGGGAAAGGTTTCACCATCAAGAGGCCCGAGGGAGCCGGACAAAGGTGGATCCCTGGTGGGGACGGCCGGTAGAAAGGCAGAGAGGGGAGCTCTGGACCACGCTCTAGAGATACCTGGGGGTTGGCCGAGTCCTTGACCTGGTGGATGCAGCACGGCTCGGGTGGTCACTGCTGGCCGAAGTGACCGGAACAACAAAAGTGAGTAAAGCTTGGAAACCGCACTTCACGTCTCTGTGTTGATTACCGCACCGGCACCATCAGTCCTGGGACACCCACATCATCATTTCCCACAAACACTGCCCTGAGGCCATACCCCTCCCGTTGGGGGTTATACCAACAAAGCTGCACTGATATACCACCAGCCTCAGCGGACTGTTCTGCAGCGGCGGCTTCAGAGTCGCGATCAACGGGTGGCGTAGTCGATCAATTTAACATCTACTGCCATAGACTGCCACTTAGTTTGACACCCTGGGCACGGACCGGGTCACCGCCACAAGGACTACTACCCCTATCCAGATCCGGCTCCGGGTATCCCCTGAACATGGCCCAGGGGGCGCGTCACTTGCACTTGAAATGTGGCCTGAACATTACTGCTGGTACTTTTCTGTGGGAATTTTCTTGCCTCCTACCAGCCTGGAATATTTCCAGCAAACTATGGTACAACACCATGGTATTAGCACTGCCCCCAGTACCAGTAGCGAAGCCATCCTCAATTTCCTTCTCTGGAATTTTATTTGGTAGACTGAGTGGCTGCCCAAATACATTTTCTCACAAAGGAGGTGATGATAGAGTGGCAGTAGGTTCAAGTTTCTCCAGCCTGTTAGATATTAGAGGGTGAACGGCAGCACATTGGATCAGTGGTTAGCACTGAAGTCTTGCAGCACTGGGATCCTGGGTTCAAATCTCAGCAAGGACAACATCTGCATGAAATTTGTATGTTCTCCCCATGTTTGCGTGTGTTTCCTCCTCAGTAAAAATAGAGTGTCCTGGAATCTTCCCACACACTTTTCTTAGCCAGAACTGCTTCTCGGCAGGGTTGGACAGTCCCACCAGAGAATTCTCTGGTGTGCCATGGCTTCTACCTCAGGAGAGTTCATGATAGCGCTAACTTTGCAGCTGCTATGGGGCTCTTGAGCGGGTGAGAAAGGTTAGCCCTCAGAAACAAATCCTCTGGTGGGCACAATGTTTTTCAATCTGAAACAGCTTCTCAGTGGGAGTTGTATTTCACCACAGCCATATTATTTAGCTCTGTGAAAGGACTGGCATAGAGGGAAACCGTATCTATCCCGGTTGTCATTTCTCCGTCACCAGGTTCCGCCCATTGTAACACACGACCATGCCTGGCTGTATGTTCAGCGGTGAGAGCCACAGATCAAGCTGCTGTGTTACAGCTTTCAACAACTATGCAGCGCTGGGCGGTTTGTCAATTAAGCATTAAGCATGTTATCTTCAGCACAGCCTGTTGCTGTTTGGCCAAGGCAGTGCTGCAGTGCTGTCAGCTTGTGACTGATGTGGTCATTTCGGAGATGGAGGAGGAGGTGCATGAGCTGAACAATGTGATTACATTGAGGTTAAATTGGTGATGCTGTTTTTTATACTAAAGAAAGATCCTATTGTTATGTTTTTTTATGTTTTTTTTTATGACAAATGCATTCACCGGGAAATGTCATTTTAACATTTTACAACCTCATCTGGCAATGTGGTGTCATCTGACACATCCTGTTTTATTTATGATGGAGGGACTCTGAAAGTCATAAAGCCTATTTTTATAGGGACATCAGATGGCCCTTACTATTCTTAAAAGGCCAGCAGTCGGCCCTAGCTATTGTTAGAGAGCCATCAGAGGGCTATGCTTTGTTGTTCCCATTATTAACAAGTTGGTCTCCTATACTGTTATTGCACATCCAGTGACTGCAAGGGTTGTCAAAAATTTGGACGCAACCTAATACCCCTTTGAAGAGACATAGAGGAGGGTCTCAGTAAAAAAAATGTTCCCATTATAAAGGAGCGGGTCTTCTATAGTGTTTATGCCCATGCTGTGACTGCAAGGGTGGCCAAAATTTTTGAAAAAAAACACTAACAATTTAAAGACACAAAGAGCAGGGCCACAGTAACAAGGTACGACATGCTCCCATTTGAAAGGACAGGGTCTGCTATACAGTTATAGGGTATGCAGTGAGTCCAACAGCTGACCAATTTTAGGAAAAAACCCACTAAGAATTTAAAGACACATAGAGCAGGGCCACAGTAACGACAAATGCCCATTAGAAATGATAGGGTCGGCTATACTGTTATAGGGTATGCAGTGAGTTCAACGGCTGACAGATTTTAGGAAAAACCCCACTAAGAATTTAAGGACACACAGAGCAGGGCCACAGTAACAAGGTACGACATGTTCCCATTAGAAAGTAGAGGGTCTGCTATACAGTTATAGGGTATGCAGTGAATCCAACGGCTGACAAATTTTAATGAAAAACCCCAATAAGAATTTAAAGACACACAGAGCAGGGCCACAGTAACAAGGTACGACATGCTACCATTAGAAAGGACAGGGTCTGCTATACAGTTATAGGGTATGCAGTGAGTCCAACAGCTGACCAATTTTAGGAAAAAACCCACTAAGAATTTAAAGACACATAGAGCAGGGCCACAGTAACGACAAATTCCCATTAGAAAGGAGAGAGTCTCCCATGGTGTTGGACTATGCAGTGACTGCAAGGGCTGCCAAAAATTTGGAGGCACTTCAGTGGCCCTTGGAAGAGACGTGGAGGAGCGCATCATAAAAAAATTTTACCATTAGAAAGGAGCGGGCCTCCTATACTTGTAATGCCATGCACTAAGTGTATGGGCTGACAAACATTTACTCCTGGGGGGTATACATGAACATACTGTATAAAATTTTTTTTTTACGGGCATCATAAAAATGTAGCGCCCCGAGGACTACAAGGGTATTGCATCTCTGCCAGAGGTGTGATATTCCACTCCCGGGTAAGGATGGAGTATGGACCAGGGTTCAGTTAGCACACTCACCCCATTTCCGAGGGACAGCTCAACGGTGCTCCCATTAGACAGAAATGCAGGCACGACAGACCATGTCCCTGGCTGGAGTGGGGAGGGGGTAGGAATACCCAGTGATGTAGGAGCAGATAGGGGTTGGTTCCTGAGCGTAGATAGGAGCCCATTGGTTGCTGGTCACCTGGGCTCATGTTCTAGAGGGAGGTATAAAAGGTGGGCACCATCTTAGAACAGTGTTCAGTCAGAGAGAAGAAGTGACGGAGTGGGGGCCTCTGCAAGTGGCTCTGCTCCATAGGCGGGCCTAGCCTCTGAGGCCCAGCCAGCACAGAGAGAAGAGAAGAAGAGAAGTTCAGTGAGTGGAGTAAGAGAAGGAGTTCAGCCAGAGAGGGCTGACAGGGAGCTGTGGCTCAGTCTGGGCCCAGCTCCACGAGGCAGGCCTAGAGTGAAGGCCAGGAACAGAAAGGAACAAGAACAGAAAGGAGCAAGAACAGAAAGGAACAGAAGAGAAAGAGAAAGAGAGAAACAGAAGGGCTCAGGAACAAGACGGCAGAAGGGACCCTAAGAACCCACGAGAATACAGGGTGAAGGGTCAGGCAGATTAAGGGTACCGGATCCCAAGTTGGTGGAGGAGAAACAGCCCTCAGCCAAAGACCGGAGGTCGTGATCATTTATTGGTGCGACACCTCATCAAACCTGCTAGGAAGGCACCATATAGGACAGCGGGGAACGGGAACCACGTTTACCCGCACAAGTCCGCGGCAGCTGGACAAAAGTGGGTCACTGGTGAGGCAGGCCAGAGAAAGGATTGAAGGGGGTCCTGTGCCATGCTCCTGAACTGCCTGGGATTGACCGAGCCCCTCACCTTGTGGACGCAGCACGGCTCGGGCGGTCATTGCTGACAGAAGTGACCCGGAGTACATGAACTGTGAGTAAAAGACATTGGACTGCAGTACGTTGTCTGTGTACGCTTTCGCTCCTCCAGCACTAACGGCACTGGGACTCTCTGCACCATCACCCCCACCATCCACTACACTGCCCTGGGGCTGCACTCTTCCCGTGGGGAGTCACACTACCTCAGCTGCATACATCATCAGCCCCAGCAGTCTGCCTTGCAGCGGCGGTTCATAATAACCACCATCCACGGGTGGCATAGTCAAACATCACTTAGGACTGCTAAAGGACTACCACTGGTCTGACCACCCTGAGCCACGGAACCAGGACGCCACTACTACCCCCACCGTCTCCCTATTGCCCGGCTCCGAGTGCCCCACGGCCCAGGGGCGAGTCAAACACCCTTTAAAAAAATTATGTGGGTGTTGCATCATGGACCACGGTCACCCTGGTGATATGGTGGTGGAGGATGAGGAGAAGGAGGAGGACAAGAGCAAATAGCCAAAATCAGGAAGCGTATACCCATGTGTGGGTGTGAAAAGGTGCATGGGAATACACCTCCCAAGTAAAGACACTGGATTTGAGTTTATGTTACGCTGCTATCATTCGGTGGTGTTGAGAAGTCTGGCCCAATCCAGCCCTTGTTCATTTTTATAAGAGTCAGCCTGTCAGCATTTTCAGTTGACAGGAGGATGCGCTTATCGGTTATAATTCCACCAGCGGCACTAAAAACCCGATCTGATAAAACGCTGGCGGCAGGGCAGGCCAGGACCTCCAAGGCATAGAGAGCCAGTTCATTCCACATATCTAGCTTGGATACCCAATATTTATAAGGCACAGAGGAATCACAGATGACGTTGGTACGGTACGGCAAGGTACTCCCTCAGCATCTTCCCAAACTTTGCACTCCTTGTGAGAGTACCCTGCGCCTCAGGGCCTGTGCGATGGGAGGGTCTGAGAAAACTCTCACAGAACTTTGACAGTGTTCCCCTGCCTCTACTGGATTGAAGTTGTGTCTCTCTCGCCTGTACTCCTTGGTTGTCGAACGAAGTGTGCCCTCTGCCTCCAGCGTTTTCAGATGGGAATTTTTTTAATAGTTCCGCAACAAGGGCCTTCTGGTACTGCCTCATTTTTGTACACCTGTCCGTCTCAGGAATAAGAGATATAAAGTTCTCCTTGTAGAGTGGGTCTAAAAGTGTCACCAACCAGTAATGACCTAAAATTTTGAGAATGCGAGGGTCATGGGAAAGGCAGCATAACATAAACTCAGCCATGCGTGCCAGACTACTAACAGGCAAGACTTCCGTGTCCTCACCAAGAGGATGACTGACCATGCTCTCCTCCTCCTCCTCTCTGTCCTCTGGCCATCCACGCTGAACAGACGGTATGACAGCTGTGCAGATAGCACCGTCTATAGTGCATGAAACTAGTTCCTGTCCTTCCTCCACCTCCTCTTCCTCATTGTCACCCAATCCACGTTGGGATGAGATGAGGCTTGGCTGTGTGTAATCACCCTGTATGGTTAATTGCTCCATCTTATCGTGCTCCGCCTGCAATGCATCATCTTTGATTGTGAGCAGAGAGCGTTTCAGAAGACAGAGAAGCGGGATGGTGAGGCTAATTATGGCGTCATCGCCGCTCACCATCTTGGTGGAGTCCTCAAAGTTTTGGAGGATGGTACATATGTCTGACATCCACGTCCACTACTGAGGTCTTATGTGTGGAGTCTGAACTGAATACCGATAGCCTTTTTGATGCTGGTACTCAACAACTGCCCTCTTCTGCTCACAAATCCTTCCCAACATCTGCAATGTAGAGTTCCAACGTGTGGGGACATCACCAGTCTGTGAGCCAGAAGCTGCAAATGCTGCTGAAACACTGCAAGGGCGGCGGAAGCTGTAGCTGACTTTCTAAAATGGGCACACAGGCGGCATACTTTAACAAGCAGATCCGGCAGCTCCGGGTAGGATTTGAGTAACCGCTGAACCACGAGGTTAAGCACATGGGCCAGGCATGGTACGTGTGTGAGCTCGCCTCGCCTCAGAGCCGCCACCAGGTTCCGGCCATTGTCACACACGACCATGCCTGGCTGTAGGTTCAGCGGTTTGAGCCACAGATCTGCCTGCTCTTTCAGAGCTGTCCATAACTCTTCAGCATTGTGTGTTTTTTCACCTAAGCATATTAGCTTCAGCACAGCCTGTTGCCTCTTGGCCGAGGCAGTGCTGCAGTGCTTCCAGCTTGTGACTGATGTGGAGATGGAGGCTGAGGAGGAGGAGGAGGCTGAGGAGCATGAGGTGCAGGAGCTGTAGACCGTGGGGCAACCCTGATTGACCTAGGGCCTGCAATCCTTGGCGTCGGGAGGACGTGTTCCGTCCCAAGGTCCGACTGGGTCCCGGCTTCCACTATGTTAACCCAGTGTGCTATCAGCGAGATGTACCGTCCCTGCCCACAAGCACTTGTCCACGTGTCCGTGGTTAGGTGGACTTTACCGGTAACTGCGTTGTTGAGGTCACGGCTAATGTTTTGGGACACGTGCTTGTGTAATGTGGGGACGGCACACTGGGAGAAATAGTGGCGGCTGGGGACAGAGTACCGAGGGACGGCCGCCACCATCAGGTTGCGGAATGCTTCTGTCTCCACAAGCCTAAAAGGCAACATTTCGAGCCAAGCAGTCGTGAATTGTGAGAATTTAGTAGTGTGGCCTGTGGGACGTTGGCTGCATATTTGCGCTTGCATTCCAAGGACTGGAGTATGAACAACTTATCGCTGCGCTGGGACAAGGACATGGACGTGCTTCCTGATGCTGCTACTTGAGAGTGTGCAATGACAGGTGCAGGGCAGGAGGCATCTTTGCATGCACTATGGACAGGGGATTGGCTTGCATACACAACAGCAGAACAAGCAATGGTGCCACCTGTAGACACTGTTCCTGGACCCTGGTGTTCGGCCCACAAAGTCGAGTGCTTTGCTGCCATGTGCCTGATCATGCTGGTGGTGGTCAGGCTGGTCGTTTTGACACCCCTGCTGATGCTGGTCTGGCTCGTGATGCAAATGGCCTTTTTGTAGCTATCTGCAGAGTCTTTAAAAAACAACCAGACTCGAGAAGACCTAACAGTTGTAGTGGCAACTTCCTTCGTGTTGGTGTTACGGGAAACGGCAGCCTGCCTTCTGTCTGCGGCCACCACACTGCTTCTTCCTGCCTGTTGGGGTGCTCTGCCTCCCTCCCCCTGTGTGCTGCTGTCCTTGCTCTGCATGTCCTCCTGCCAGGTTGGGTCAGTTACTATATCATCCACCACCTCGTCTCCCACTTCTGCACCCTGGTACTATTCCTGACTTTCTGCCAATTGTGTCTCATCATCGTCCACCTCTTGTGACAGTTTCCCACCGGCGCCTTCGTGTGACCGTGGCTGCTCAAATATTTGGGCATCGCTACACGTGATCTCCTCTTGCCCCGCTTCAAGTGGACCGGGCGAGAGGCCCGAATCTATAAATGGAAAAGTGAACAGCTCTTCAGATTGTCCAAGTGTGGGATCAGTTGTCTCTGGGTACTCGGCATGGTGGGAGGAAGGAGGATCAGGGTGAGGAATATGCGGTACAGACTCACGGCTACTGAGACTTGACCGTGTGGAAGACAGGGTGGTGGTGGTGGTGGCTAAGTGACTGGAAGCATTATCCGCTATCCAACCAACAACCTTTTGACACTGATCTGGGTTCAATAGTGGTGTGCTGCGGTCCCCTAGAAATTGGGACAGGAAGGTCAGGCGAGAAGATGTGGGTGTTTGTTGTGGCACAATTTCGGCTTGCCCACGGCCTTGTCCTCGGCCTCTGCATGTATCATTACCATCACGTCCAGTTCCCCGTCCCTTGCTACGTGCCTTGCCCATTTTAAATGGAGGATAGTATCTTCCACGCTCACTACAAATGACTGAGTTTGAAGCGAAGTTATATGTGATCGGTGTGATGGAGAAAACAGAGTTTTAAATACCTGGCCTGTAGGTAAGTAGTGTGAACAGAAAACTTCTGTGAATTGCTTCACTGACACACTGAAAAAATGGAGGCCAGAAATGGCAGTATTTTCTGACAACGTATATGTGATCCGTGTGACGGAGAAAACACAGTTTTAAATAGCTGGATTTCTAGCGCTCTAATATGGAAAGGACCTGGCTGTATTCTGCAGTGCCAACAAGCAAATGGCGCAGAAAAACAGTGTTCTCTGGATTGCTTTATAAGCAAATAATGAGGATTAAGATCCAAAGAAAAGTATTCCTCGCCCCTGAGACCTGGGCCTTTGTATAGAAATATCTAACAGCAGCAGAAGGCAGAATTGGAATGGAGCCTCTTGTGCTATATGCACTGCAGTCTGCTATATACATTGCCTGCCTGCCTATATACACTGCCTGCCTGATATCTCTGCAGATGGATTAGTCCTCAAAAGGACTGTTTGCTGAGATGGATATGTGTAATGTGCGGTTTTTCTCCCTACACTACCTAATACACAATCAAATCTCTCCCTAACGCAGCAGCAGCTCTCCCTACACTGTCTGATCCGGAGTGACTGTGATGAGCATGGCGGCGCCAGGTCTGATATACACCTGATGACGCTGTGCGGCCAGCCAATCACTGTAATGCCCACAACCAACATGGCTATGGCATTACAGTGCATGGCAGGCAATTCCTGCATGTTCATTGGCTCTGTAAAGAGCGCCAAACATGCAGGGAGGGGACCCGACTTCCCGCCCGACCAACCCGGAAATACTCGGTGAGCGCAGAGCATCTCGAGCAGTGAGATATTCGGGCGCGCACCGAGCAGTAGCGAGCATGCTCGCTCATCACTAGTTGTCATTAAGATTTAAAAAGAGAAAACACAGAAATGTGACAGTAAATGGCTTCACCCAACCAATAACCATGAGTGGAGAAAAAGTGTTTTTGTTATCATTCATTTTCTCTGAAACAAGGCCAAGAAAGCAAAAATTCTGCCGGGGTATGTAAACTTTTGAGCAGAACTGTATATGGGCCAGCCCCAGTGTCTCCTATTCTATATACTCCAGCCCCAGTGTCTCCTATTCTATATACTCCAGCTTCTTCTGTGATGTATATGCTCTAGCCCCAATGTATCCTGTGATGAATATACGCCAGCCCCAGTGTCTCCTATTCTATATACTCCAGCTCCAGTGTCTTCTGTGACGTAGCTATTGTAGCCCTAATGTCTCTTATGCAGAGGCGTCGCATGATAAAGCAGTGGGACACAAGCTCCCTGCCCTATCACTATCTCTTTCATATGCCACAGATCGCCATAGGCCTGCGGTTAACGAGATGTCAGCATACTCACGCAGGTGGCTCGATGACATCATTGCATCGCTCTGCTCTGCTGTCCCGCCATGGAAGAGGAGACAGAGGCCGTGATGTAGGGAATCAGGATTATGTGAGAATAAACTTTATTTTTTTAAATGATCGGGCAGTGGAGCCATCCTACTATATATCTGGAGTAGTGGGTCCATCATACTACATATGGAGTAGTGGGGCCATTATACTATATGTATGTGGGGCAGTGGGACCATCATAGTATATACAGGTGCATCTCACTAAATTAGAATATCTTCAAAAAGTTAATTTATTCCAGTTCTTCAATACTGTTTCAGTATGCTCCACAATCATGAGGAAGACTGCTGACTTGACAGATGTCCAGAAGGCAGTCATTGACACACTCCACAAGGTCCTAGAGTTCCAATTTTCCTTTGGAAATCAAGGTCCCAGAGTCTGGAGGAAGAGTGGAGAGTCCACAATCCAAGCTGCTTGAGGTCTAGTGTGAAGGCTCCACAATCAGTGATGGTTTGGGGGGCCATGTCATCTGCTGGTGTAGGTCCACTGTGTTTTATCAAGACCAAAGTCAGCACAGCCGTCTACCAGGACATTTTACTGCACTTCATGCTTCCCTCTGCCGACAAGCTTTTTGGAGATGGAAATGTCATTCTCCAGCAGGACTTGGCCCCTGTCCACACGGCCAAAAGTACCAATACCTGGTTTATACACAACAGTATCACTGTGCTTGATTGGCAGCAAACTCGCCTGACCTTAACCCCATAGAGAATCTATTATAGAGAATCTATGGGGTATTGTCAAGAGGAAGATGAGAGACACCAGACCCAACAATGCAGATGAGCTGAAAGACAGCTTTTTGTATTGAAGAACTGAAATAAATTAACTTTTTGATGATATTCTAATTTAGTGAGATGCACCTGTATATGGAGCAGTGGGACCATCATGCCATATATATGGAGGAGTGGGGGCATCATACTAAATATAGAGCAGTGTGTGTGTGTCACCCCAGGCCTGGATGCCACAAACAATAATCTGTTTCTGAAAGCAGGAGGGAGGTCCCCTGGTTAGGGACAATTAGCATACAGCACCTCCTGTCCCAGGCCAGCAGGGGGAGCTGGCTGCCCCTATAAAAGCTGGAACTGGGGGCAGGGTTAGAGAAAACTGGACGACCTAGCTCAGGAGTGAGACTAGTCTCAGAGAAGGAGGGACAGTTCAGCTGTAGCTGAGGAGTCTGTGAGGCAGAGGAGAAACTGCAAGCCAGGGACAGAGGCGACGAGAGCCGGTCCTGGCAGAGAACCAATCTACCGGACATTGGGGTCCGAGGCTGTCAGGGTTACAAGCCCAGCAGCAGAGAACCAACCTGCGAGGGATTTCAGGTCCCTTGGCCTAAGAAGCCTGGAGGCTCCGCCACACAGAGGGACCAGTACATCGAGGAGCAAGCAACAGGTACCCAAGGCCTGAGTCGCAAGCCATACAGGCCAGCTCAGGGACGTGGGCTATTACACCACGAAAAGGGGGATAGTCAGAAAGAGCATAGAGAGAACGGTAGGCCTACACACTCACCCTGACCAGTGGGGCTCGCCCGAATGCTCTCAGACACCCAGGCCCATTCCTAACCGGTACTGTTGGGTCATTAATAATATCTACAATAAAGACCCTGAACTGTTTGAAGCGGACTCTGAACTCTTACTATTGCGGCCTGCACTATCACCCCCAACATCCACCTACACTGCCCTGAGGCTACACTCTTCCCGTGGGGAGTTATCCTACCCCTGAGCTGCACACCAACACCAGCCTCAGCGGTCTGCCTTGCAGCGGCGGTTATCTCCAACCGCAATCCACGGGTGGCGTAGTCGGACATTCAAAACACTGATAAATAGACTGCCACCATTTGGTCTGAGCACCCTGAGCCACGGGATCGGGTTGCCACTACTACCCCCATCAGCACCGTACACTAGAAGGCCCGGTTCCGGGTACCCCACGGCCCAGGGGGCGAGTCAGCTTTGGCGTAGTTGGCAGAATTGTGACCAACCCGCCACAAACGGGTATTGCGTGCCTGGAAAAGACTCTATACATATCTGAGTGAAGTTTCCCGCCATTCGGGGCCATTTCCCACCAATCGGAGCCGTTTCCCGCCATCGGGCGCCATCTTCGGGACGCCACGCGGGAAGAAGAGGGGCGTGGATGTCCAAAAACGCGCGAGACCTGAAGCCCCGCCCTACGCTGAGACGCTGCTCAAGGTCCTGGAAGGAGATCCAGCGGATGCCGACGTCATCAACGAGCAACGCAAGGTCCTCGCCCAGAGCATCCTACAGAAGAGGATTGCCAGAAGGTAGGCCACGGTTAACTAGGGGGGAGGAAGATGTCGGACGCGGAGGGACCCTCTACCACCAGCGTAGCCGCTGCAGCTGTGATGCCGTTTTCCATGCCCTATATCCATAGGCGGATTATAATGAGGGCAATCCGGGCGACCGCCCAGGGCCCCGAGCCTGCAGGGGGCCCGCGGCTCCAGTCGGGGTGTCTAATGCCGGATTGCCCTCATTATATGTGCGTGTGTGTGGGGAGGTGTGTGTGTGTGTGTGTGGGGGCAGGTGTGTATGTGTGTGGGCAGGTGTGTGTGTGTGTGTGTGGGCAGGTGTGTGTGTGTCTGTGTGGGCAGGTGTGTGTGTGTGTCTGTGTGGGCAGGTGTGTGTGTGTGTATATGTGTGTGTGTGTGTGTGTGTGTGTGTGTGTGTGTGTGGGCAGGTTAGAAAGTCTTGCCCTGTTGAACACTACACCTGACTTGAGGCCACCACCTCTTGGTTGTCCAATGTTCTTGCTTCTCTAGGGCTCTTCTCAGATATTCATTATACCAGCTCCCCAGAATACCAAAGTTAGGGTGGGTGACCGCGAGCCCTGGTGGTGGTCATAACTGCGGCCACCCAGGGGCAATACTCCATAACAACAATCCCCTGAGGTGGTGTAGGATGTAAGGACCTATTCACACTACATTCAGCTCTGCATTCAGGTCTTTACACAAGGCTTACAACTGAATCCCTGAAATTCAGGATTGTGCTGTCTGAAATGAGACATCTGAAAGCAGAGAAAATGGAGCCTAAAGATTCAGACTTTAGCCTCGGTTTGCCTTTGTTCAAATCAATGGCTATGTCAAGGCACATCTGAATGCCATTTTTCAGGGATTTAGATAGAAGCCTGGAAAGAGGAGATGAATGCATTGCAAAATTCAGTGTGAATAGGCCCTTATATCTGGAGTCTTGATATTGATGCCACAAGCATTTTACTTGTTTTTAACTTAAAAAAAAAATACACACACACAAATTATACACACACACACACACTATACATACACACACACTATACATACACACACATTATACACACACACTATACATACACACACACAGATGTGTATGTGGGCAGGTGTGTGTGTGTGGGCAGGTGTGTGTGTGTGTGATGTCTGTCTGTTTGTGTGTGTGTGTGTGTGTGTGGGCAGATGTCATTGTGTGATGTCTGTTTGTATGTATTTTTGTGTTTCAAATGTGTTTATGCGTGTCTGTATATGTTTGTGTGTGTGTATGACTGCATGCGGCCTCCTGCTGAGTATAGTTGGCGCCGTGCGGCCTCCTGATGTCTCTGGGGGGGCTCCGTGCAGCCTCCCGCTGTGTATAGATGGCTACGTGCGCCCCCCCGCTGTTTATAGACGGCGCCGTGCGGCCCCCTGCTGTGTATAGATGGCTACGTGCGGCCCCCCGCTGAGTATAGATGTCGCCGTGCGGCCTCCTGCTGTGTATAGATGGCTACGTGCGGTCTCCCGCTGAGTATAGATGGCGCTGTGCGGCCTCCTGCTGTCTCTGGGGGGAGCGCCATGCGGCATCTATACTCAGCAGGAGGCCGCACGTAGCCATCTATACACGTATACTCAGCAGGAGGCCGCACGTAGCCGTCCATACGGTGCCATCTATACACAGCGGGAGGCCGCACGGCGCCATCTATACACAGTGGGAGGCCGCACGGCGCCATCTATACACAGCGGGAGTCTCAGTGCTTTGCAAGAGCAGTCAATAAATTCTGCTTGACTAATTCTGAGCACCATACAGTCTGGTTCGCTTCTAACCTGCTGTCTTCATTTTCAGCTTGCTGAATTCTAACTCATTTACTGTCATTCGAGACGATGCCTTTGCTGGTCTCTTTCACCTTGAATACCTGTAAGTGCTCCACTTAATGTCATATTTTTGATTCTGTTCTTCTTCATCTTTTGGCATGTGCAATTGTATGAGCAAGTATTCATATGAATTTATGACCTACTTAAACCTTTGAGGACCTTAAATTTTATTCAATCAAATTTCTTTCCAGTTTAAAACTATGGGACATATATGTGCCTTGGTCCTCAAAGGGTTTTTAAAGGGGCTGCAAACATAAATATGAAAAAAATAATTCAATTAGTGCTTTTTGTGTTCATTTAATTTTTATTTGAAGTCCATTTTTTTTATATACCTTGAAATTAAGCCCTACCCCATGGAATGAAGCCCTACCTACATGACATCTGAGAGCTACATGGATCCCGCTTGTGAGGTGCCTGTCCGTCACTGCTATTCAGTTTTAGGGTCCACTCACTAAGCCATATATTCTCTCATGCAAGACAATAGGGCCAATTATGCTAATGACACTGGGCTCAAACTCTGTCAGAGCTTCAACTGAGTGTGATCCGATTCTCTCGCAGCACAGATATGGAGAAGATGGAGAACTTAATTTCTCCATCTTCTCCATAGTCTCTGTGAGTGTTCATCGGACTGCACTTGGATGACATCCGAGTGCAGTCCAATGTTTTACGTGCACCCATAGACTTGTATGGGTGCACATGGTCCGAATATCGAATGAGATTATTTTCTCATGCCAATAATCGCACTGTCCCATAGTATAACATAGGGCCGAGTCCTATCCGATAAAACATCACATAGCATTCGGCCGTGTTATACGACAGTGTGAGCGAGCCCTTAGAGTCAAGGAATATTTACATGCAGATGATGATATTACTCTCCAAGTGTATATTTTTTTAGGCGAGTTCATAGTAAATGCTTTGCATTTTTGACATGTGATCAACTAAAGAACAAGAAAGATTTAGGACCTCCCCTATAGAGAAACGGAAAATAGTTTGGAGGACTTGCATGTCCTTTTTTATTTATTATTAGAAAATCATAAAAGATCCAGTTTTTTAACCATGCTGTGACTTTCTGCTGAGGGAGAGGGAGAGAGCTGCCCTATTCAGAGTCTGTAATAAGACCTGCTGACAAAAGTGTTGAAGATACAGTCTAATGTGAATTAACAATGAAAAAAAGTTAATTTAACAAATGGCTTGTATTTTTTTTAATACAAACTTTTTTGTCTTTACAGCTCCTTTAAAGGGAATCTGTCATCAGGTTTTTGCCACCTAATCTGAGAGCAGCATAATGTAGGGTTAGAGGCACTGATTCCAGTAATGTGTCACTTACTGGGCTGCTTAGTGTTGTTTTGATAAAATCATTGATTTGTCAGAAGGTAATTATCACTAGATGACTAGTAAGTTCTGTAGGACCCCACCCCCATCACTGATCAGTAGATTTCTGTGTACACTGAGCATGGGCAGAAAGCTGCCAATCAGTGGTGTGGGTGGGGCTATACAGAGCGCAGCATTCAGAGAGCTGCTAGATCTGCAGCAGATAAAAGGGGTGATTTTCTCAAAATGACAACAAGCAGCTGAAAAAGTGACACATCGCTGGAATCAGGGTATCTGCCCCAATACTGTGCTGCTCTCAGATGAGGCAGCACAATTAATATTATGCCAAATTAATTTCCCGTGAACTATCACATGATCTATCACAGGGGATCATGTGACATGTCACGTGATAAATCAGGTGTGTGGAGGGGGCCCGCGCCTTCTAAACTGCCCGGGGCCCTTGCTACTCTTAATCCACCCCTGCCTATATCCCCGGAGCGGCCTGGCTGCCCCAGTATGCCGGCGAGTCGCATACCTTGGGCGACTTTAAAGAAAGGCTGTATAGCCTGTTCAAAGTTTATCCCCTGACAGAAGAACAGAAAGTAAGCATACTGATAGGGCAGTTAACTGGTGCGGCCCAGCGGGAGGTAAAGTCTTGGACAGCTGAGGAGAAAAGGACTGTAAGGGGGGTTCTGACCCGTCTACGGGACACCTTTGATACCCGTACCTCAGCAGAAATCAAAATGCGGTTCTATGGATGTAAGCAGCGAGCTCAAGATAGCATCCGAGATTATGCCCTAAATTTACAGGAAGCCTTGGGGGCAATTAAGCAAGCTGACCCTGGCAGCGTGCAGCATACAGATAAACTATTGACTGACCAGTTCATAGAAGGTCTGCTGTCCAGCACCCACAGAACCCAGCTGCGCCTCATGGCCCTACAGAACCCCGATTTGACTTTTGCACAGTTCAACGATAGGGCCATCCGGGTGCTCCGAGAACCTGCACCGGGTGGCGCTGTAGCTTCCCGGCGCCCTGCCATCCCTTACCACCAGGGGGCGGCGCCCTATCCCGCAGACCTTGTGGGGGCTGATGCGCAGGCCCTAAATCCATCCCCGCCTCCAAACCTGCACCATCAGGTCCAAGAACTAACAAAGAGTGTTGCTGCATTGACCAGGCCCGTACAGTCGTTACAGATGGACCCGTCAGGACCAATCAAGCTGGCTTCCAGTCCGGAGGATGTCCCGTGGCGTCGACGGAGGAGGATCCCGTCGTTCAGAGGGAGGCCCGCCGATCATTACACTGAGGATGGACAGCCGATTTGCCGCCGTTGCAGCCAGCCAGGACACGTAGCCAGGTACTGTACTTTAAATGGGTCCGACCTGGGGCAAAGGGCCAACCCCCAGCCATAAGGTCATCAGGCCCATCTAATTGGCGTGATAAGTACGTAGGGGGACGCCCGGTTTTACCCGTAGTGCTGGTCGGTATCCCCATGAGTGCACTGCTGGACACTGGGTCCCAAGTGACTACCATCCCCTATGTACTTTTCAAGCAGTACTGGAGTGACACTGATATAACTCGTTATCCAGACGATGACTTGAGCTTCATCGCCAGCAATGGTCAACCCGTGCCGCAGGTGGGGTTCAGAGAGATGACCATTAAGATTGCTAAAGTTGAACTGCCGGCACAGGGAGTGATCATTGTGGACATTGACCGTCGAGAAAGTCACCCTAAAATAACCTTGGGTACTAATGTGATTGAAAATTGTCTTTCAGAAGCAATTGTAATTTTGCAGCAGGTGGCGATGAATGCGAGCTCCAGCCAACAGAGGGTCCTCCAGAAGGAGATAAGAGCCCTGATAAGATGGCAACAGGTAGAACTGTCTGGTGGTGAGATCGGTAGCGTGAGGATGAGCGACCCGTTCCCCATTGCCATGCCCCCCAAAAGTGAAATGATCTGGTGTCGGACTGCAATCGGGTTAAGAGGGAGAGACTACCAAGCCATGGTAGAACCCATGTACTCAGACAGCAGGCCCACCATTTTGACAGCCCGGGGGGTGGTCGATGTCCGCCATGGAAGGGTGCCCGTCCGGATCTTAAACATTGGGGAAAGGGAAGTACACTTGCCCCGGTACGCTACACTAGCCAAATTGTATACTGTTGAACACAATGCTGTCAGGGCCATGGAACCCTTGCCTCCATCTCCCCAGGCAGAGGGTAATGGTTCCCAGAAACCCAAGGCGGACTGGTGCCAGAAACTCCACGTGGGTGCTGACTCCACTCCCTTGCACCAAAAACAAGGAGTCTACCGGGTGGTTCAAGAGTACGAGAGAATCTTTAGTAAGCACCCGCTAGACTTCGGCAGAGTGAAAGGGGTAGAACACCACATCCCTACGGGGAGCCACCCACCAATAAAAGAAAAATACAGACCTGTACCACCCCGCACACTATCAGAAAGCAAAGGGCATGCTGAGAGAAATGAAGGAAGCCGGGGTCATTAGAGACAGTTGTAGCCCCTGGGCAGCCCCCTTGGTTCTGGTAAAAAAGAAAGACTGTACTATGAGAATGTGCGTGGACTATAGAGAAGTCAATCGTATCACCCATAAAGACGCATACCTGTTGCCTAGAATAGAGGAGTCTTTGGTCGCACTAAAATCAGCTAATTTCTTCTCTACTTTGGACCTTACTAGTGGGTACTGGCAGGTTCCTGTGGCAGAGGCTGATAAGGAGAAGACCGTCTTCACCACCCCGATGGGATTAAGTGAATTCAACTATATGCCGTTCGGGCTCTGCAACGCACCCGGGACCTTCCAGAGGCTGATGGAATGCTGTCTAGGGCACCGAAACTTTGAGACGGTCCTACTTTACCTGGACGACGTGATTGTCTATTCGAAGACTTACGAGGACCATCTAAAGCACCTGGCCGAGGTGTTCGAGGCCCTGGCAGGCTTTGGCATGAAAGTGAAACCCTCCAAGTGCCATCTGTTAAAGCCGAAGGTACAGTACCTGGGACACGTGGTGAGTGCAGAAAGAGTAGCCCCCGACCCTGACAAAATCACGGCAATAAAGAACTGGCCAAGCCCCTCTAACATAAAAGAAGTGAGGCAGTTCGTCGGGTTGGTAGGCTACTACTGAAGGTTCATCCCCAGGTTCACCAAGATGGCAGCCCCTATGCAGGACCTCCTTATAGGACAATCTAAGACCAGAAGCCAAAAGCCACCCTTCAAGTGAGACAAGCCGGAAGAGGAGTCCTTCCGCCAGCTGAAGATGGCCCTCACGGGGGATGAGATCCTGGCCTACCCTGATTATGGCAAGCCTTTTATCCTCCACACAGACGCCAGTAATGTGGGGCTGGGAGCCGTACTGTCACAGAACCAACAGGGCAGAGAAAGGGTGATCGCGTACGCCAGCCGGAAGCTGAGGCGCACCGAGAGAAACCCGGAGAATTACAGCTCCTTTAAGCTGGAGTCCTTGGCAGTGGTGTGGGCCGTAACAGAACGTTTCAAGCATTACCTGGCCTCTGTGAAGTTCACTGTGTACACGGACAACAATCCGTAGACACATCTGGACAATGCGAGACTTGGTGCCCTAGAGCAGCGGTGGATGGCCCGGCTAGCAAACTATGACTTCACCATCAAGTACCGAGCAGGCCGAGCCAATGCCAATGCAGATGCCCTATCGAGAATGGAGAAGATCCAGACGAGTTGGAGGAAATAGAGCTCCCTGCATTCCACCGGTACGGGGCCACTCAGTACTCCCACCGTGTAAGAGACAAAGACTTGACCACTGTCATGTTCAATCCCTTACCTCACCACGGCTGGGCTGAAACGCAAGATAGTGACCCTGCAATTCGCCTGGTGAAAGACCTGTTGACCCAGGCAGATGCTAGCCCTGGCTCGGACGCTCCAGAGGGAGCCAAGCAGTTATGGAAGGAGAAAAGCAGGCTATTCCTCTACGAAGGTAAGCTGTGCAGAAGGCTTGTCAACCACCGGACGCACGAGCTGACCTGGCAGGTAGTGGTCCCGAGACGAGATGCAGCAATGGTCCTGGAGGCCTACCATGACAGAGCGGGACACTTCGGGTGGAAGAAACTGGAGTTCCTACTGAGAGAGCGGTTCTACTGGGTCGGAATGAGAGGGGCCATAGAGAAGTGGTGCAGGGACTGCGGCCCATGTAACCTCAGAAGGAAGGACGGTACCAGCCAGAAGACGCCCTTGATGCCCATCATCACCAGGCAGCCTCTTGAGCTGGTAGCTCTGGACCATGTGAAACTGGCTCCAAGCCGGTCGGGCTACGTCTATGCCCTGACAATAGTGGACCACTATTCCCGGTTCCTGGTGGTGGTTCCTGTTAAAGACTTGACAGCCCAAACAGCGGCCAGAGCCTTCCAACAACACTTCTGCCGTCCACACGGGTATCCGGAACAGGTCTTGACAGATCAAGGTCCAGGGTTTGAGGCTGAAATCTTCCAGGAGTTCTGCAACCTCTACGGCTGTAAGAAGATTCGGACAACGTCTTACCACCCACAAACCAACGGGCTATGTGAGAAAATGAATAATATCGTCATTGATCTCCTCAAAACGTTGCCCCTGGAAGAACGCAGCCTGTGGCCGGAGAAGCTGCCAGACCTGATAGACTTATACAACCATATCCCGGTGAATGCTACAAATTGCACCCCGGCTTACCTGATGAGGGCAAGACCAGGTAAGCTGCCGATAGACCTGGAGATGGGAGTTCTCCCCACCTCCCCAGACGCAGACTGGGATACGGAACGGTGGCTACAGTACAAGAAGGTACAGGAGAGTGTGGAGAGGAGTCTGGCTCAAGCGAGAGAAAAGCAAGAGAGGCTCTTCAACCAACACGCCCCTGCTGGTCCCCTGGAACCTGGTGAGCAGGTCCTGAAGCGGAAGAGAAGGCTTCACAAGCTAGATGACCAATGGGAGAGCGACCCGTACACAGTACTGCAGTCCAACCACAACAACCTGAAGGTATGTGTAATTACCAAGGATGGAGGAGAAACCACTAGCACCGTCTCCAGAGACCACCTAAAAAGGTGCAACTACAGAGTGCAGGAGAAGATCAAGATGACCTTGAACCCGCAGAAGACAAGAAAGAAATGATCAGCACAGTTCTTGGAGAGTTCCCCCGGTCCTGGAGTCGGATAAATGATGCAATAGTGGTACCCGTCCTACACTTCCTTCAACCAACCCAGCAGGAACCTACAGGAGAGCAGGAGGAATCAGAAGACCAAGCAGCCCTAGAGGCAGAAGAACCCATGCCAGCAACCCAGGAGAGTCAACCCTCTGCTGACAGTGAGCCTGCCATACCTGCGGTAAGCCAAAGGACCCGCAGATAGCTGCCTGCACTGCCTGTAAACCCAGCTAGTAGCTGTACCCTGAATGCTAGTGGGGAAAGTCAGGTTAGACCACCACCAGACAGTGGGTTACGCAGGTCAACCCGGAGCACTAGGGGGCAAATACCAGCTCGCTGGAAGATCTAAATGCTGTATATTGTAAATGTTTTATGTTTGTTGCCTGGTTGCTAATTATGTTTTTCCAGTCTTTCTAGTTCATGGACTAACAGGTTATGGACGCTGAATAACCGGAACTGTCTTGTAGATAGTTGCACTTGGTGCCCTCTTTCGAAGATGGCCACGGAAGAAAAATCTGTCCGGTGTGGCTTCCTTGTGGCCCAAAGTAGAGAGCTCAGCCTTGTCGCCACGCCCAAGGCCAGGAACTTGGGGTTTATGGAAACAGGTCCCCACACCGTGGAAAACTTCACCTTGTTGGGTGACATGGACACGGCGCTTCCGTGACCTCAAGGACAAAATATACTTGTATATATGTTATGTTGTCATTTATACCCTGTATTTGTGTTTCCTGTTTAGTCCGAAGTACTAAATTTTACTAGGGGAGAATGTGTCACCCCAGGCCTGGATGCCACAAACAATAATCTGTGTCTGAGAGGAGGAGGGACAGTTCAGCTGTAGCTGAGGAGTCCGTGAGGCAGAGGAGAAACTGCCAGCCAGGGACAGAGGCGACGAGATCCGGTCCTGGAAGAGAACCAATCTACCGGGCATTGGGGTCCGGGGCTGTCAGGGTTACAAGCCCAGCAGCAGAGAACCAACCTGCGAGGGATTTCAGGTCCCTTGGCCTAAGAATCCTGGAGGCTCCGCCACACAGAGGGACCAGTACAGCGAGGAGCAAGCAACAGGTACCCAAGGCCCTAGTCGCATGCCATACAGGCGAGAAGTACACGGCCAGCTCAGGGACGTGGGCTATTACACCACGAAAAGGGGGATAGTCAGAAAGAGCATAGAGAGAACGGTAGGCCTACACACTCACCCTGACCAGTGGGGCTCGCCCGAATGCTCTCAGACACCCAGGCCCATTCCTAACCGGTACTGTTGGGTCATTAATAATATCTACAATAAAGACCCTGAACTGTTTGAAGCGGACTCTGAACTCTTACTATTGCGGCCTGCACTATCACCCCCAACATCCACCTACACTGCCCTGAGGCTACACTCTTCCCGTGGGGAGTTATCCTACACCTGTGCTGCACACCAACACCAGCCTCAGCAGTCTGCCTCGCAGCGGCGGTTATCTCTGACCGCAATCCACGGGTGGCGTAGTCGGACATTCAAAACACTGATAAATAGACTGCCACCATTTGGTCTGACCACTCTGAGCCACGGGATCGGGTTGCCACTACTTCCCCCTTCAGCACCGTACACTAGAAGGCCCGGTTCCGTGTACCCCACGGCCCAGGGGGCGAGTCATGTGCATCAAATTATACATACACATATGGGGCAGTGGGGCTTCATACTATATACAGGTGCTTCTCACAAAATTAGAATATCATCAAAAGTTAGTTTATTTCATTTCTTCAATGCAAAAAGTGAAACTCCTATATTATATAGAGTCATTACACACAGAGTGATCTATTATATAGAGTCATTACACAGAGGGATCTGTTATATAGAGTAATTACACACAGAGGGATCTATTATATAGAGTCATTACACCCAGAGGGATCTATTATATAGAGTCATTACACACAGAGTGATCTATTATATAGAGTCATAACACACAGAGGGATCTATTATATAGAGTCATTACACACAGAGGGATCTATTATATAGAGTCATTACACAGAGGGATCTATTATATAGAGTCATTACACACAGAGGGATCTATTATATAGAGTCATTACACACAGAGGGATCTATTATATAGAGTCATTACACACAGAGGGATCTATTATATAAAGTCATTACACACAGAGGGATCTATTATATAGAGTCATTACACACAGAGGGATCTATTATATAGAGTCATTACACACAGAGGGATCTATTTTAAGTGTTTATTTCTGTTAATGTTGATGATTATGGCTTACAGCCAATGAAAACACAAACGTCATTATCTCAATAAATTAGAATACTTCATAACAACAGCTTGAAAAATGTTTTTAAAATCCGAAAAGTTGGCCTACTGAAATGTATGTTTAGTAAATGCCCTCAATACTTGTTCGGGCTCCTCATGCATCAATTACTGCATCAATGCGGCAATGTGGCATGGAGGGATCAGCCTGTGGCACTGCTGAGGTGTTATGGAAGCCCAGGTGGCTTTGATAGCAGCCTTCAGCTCATCTGTATTGTGGGGTCTGGGGTCTCATCTTCCTCTTGACAATACCCCATAGATTCTCTATAATAGATTCTCTATGGGGTAAAGGTCAGGCGAGTTTGCTGCCAATCAAGCACAGTGATACTGTTGTGTGTAAACCAGGTATTGGTACTTTTGGCCGTGTGGACAGGGGCCAAGTCCTGCTGGAGAATGACATTTCCATCTCCATAAAGCTTGTGGGCAGAGGGAAGCATGAAGTGCTGTAAAATGTCCTGGTAGATGGCTGCGCTGACTTTGGTCTTGATAAAACACAGTGGACCTCCACCAGCAGATGACATGGCCCCCCAAACCATCACTGATTGTGGAGACTTCACACTAGACCTCCAGCAGCTTGGATTGTGGCCTCTCCACTCTTCCTCCAGACTCTGGGACCTTGATTTCCAAATGAAATGCAAAATGTACTTTTCATCTGAAAACAACACCTTGGGCCACTGAACATCAGTCCAGGTCTTTTTCTCTTTGGCCCAGGTAAGACGCTTCTGGCGTTGTCTATTGGTCATGAGGGGCTTGACACAAGCAATGCGACACTTGTAGCCCATGTCCTGGATACGTCTGTGTGTGGTGGCTCTTGAAGCAATGACTCCAGCAGCAGTCCACTCCTTGTGAATCTCCCCCAAATTTTTGAATGGCCTTTTCTTAGCAATCCTTTCAAGGCTGCGGTTATCCCAGTTGCTTGTGCACCTTTTTCTACCACACTTTTTTCTTCCACATCCATTAATATGCTCGGATACAGCACTCTGTGAACAGCTGCTTCTTTAGCAATGACCTTTTGTGGCTTACCCTCCTTGAGGAGTGTGTCAATGACTGCCTTCTGGACATCTGTCAAGTCAGCAGTCTTGCCCATGATTGTGGAGCCTACTGAAACTGACTAAGGGACCTTTTTAAATGCTTAGGTAGCCTTTGCAGGTGTTTCTTGTTAATTCTAATTTACTGAGATAATGACTTTTTTGTTTTCATTGGCTGTAAGCCATAATCATCAACATTAGCAGAAATAAACACTTAAAACAGATCACTCTGTTTGTAATGACTCTGTATAATATATGAGTTTCACTTTTTGGATTGAAGAACTGAAATAAATTCACTTTTTGATGATATTCTAATTTTCTGAGAAGCACCTGTATGTAGCAGTGCGGCAATTATACTATATACAGTCAGGAGTATAAGTACTTGATACACTGACAATTTCGAAAGTTTTTCCACCTACAAAGAATGAAGAGGTCTCTTTTGTACCTGGATTGGAGTCCTATTTGTATACAGAATATTGACTATTAATGCTGGCAGAGTAAGTCTTAGGCTATATTCACACTAGGTGTTTTATTTCTGCAGCAAAACATAATCTCTTGGCAGGAAAGAAGTAGCGTCAAAAACGCAGGTTTTGGTGTGTTTTTTTGCAGTGGTTCTTGGTGCATTTTTGGTGCGTTTTTCAGGATCCCAAAGTTCAGCTTTGCTTCCACCATAGACACATGAAAACAGGTCACCATTGCAAGACATATGTTCATGAAAAAGTACACATTACAAATGTAACGGGGGGGGGTGAATTGGTCTGGAATGGTTTATCTAAGACCCTGGCAGTGCATTGAATTTGTAGGACACTATTTACTTTCACATTATGGTTTGCCATTGAGTTGCTCAGGCATTGTTCATTTTCACACCTCCCTGGGCCACACGTGTTGTTCAATCTCACACCTAGCTCAACCAATGTTTACTTTGTAGGCATCACTAATTTAATTAAACTGTAATAATCCAAGCTGCTATCTCAGGTGACCAAGACAAGATGGTTTAAACTTGGGAAAATCACAAAAGTAAATGTGTGTCACATACTTGCTTTTTTCACTAAAAACGCAGCAAAATGTTCACACTAGGCTTTTTTTCAGCATTTTTTTCCACCACCCTTTTTTTTAATGGGTGAAAAACGCTGAAACAAGTGACATACTCTATTGCAAAAAGCCATGGAAAGCACAAAATACTGAGGACAAATAAGCAAGCTGTGTGCATGAGATTTCGGAAATCTCATAGACTTTGTTGGTACTGTAAAACGCAGCTGAAAATTTGCATAAAAAAGCCCGCTAAAAAAAGTCTAGTGTGAATATAGCCTTGTATAACAGTTCGCAAATGAGTTAGGATATATGACCACGATGCAGAAATGCTGCGGATTTTTCCTAAGCGTTTCTGCATCTCCCTGGGTTGTCAAGCACTTTGCCAAGTGATTTTAGCATCACTTGGAAAAGTGCTTGACAACTTGGTCACACAATATAATTCCATGCAACCGGCATGGATTTATATAGTGTGACCAAGTTACAATGCTGCAAATGCAGCATCAATAATAAAAAAAAAGAATAATAATGGTGAAAAATAAAAAAAAAATATTATACTCATCTTCCGATGGTCCTCGATCTCCTTCTCCGGTGCGTCCGGTGTCTTCGGCGGATCACGGTGCTGTAAAAGGACCTTCCATGACGTCATTTAGTCATGTGACAGGTCACGCGACCGCCGATGTCAGCGGTCGCGTGACCTGTCACATGACTAAATGGCGTCATGGAAGGTCCTTTTACCACCGCGAGCAGCCGAAGAGCCAGCAGCACCGCCGGGAGCAGACAGGGGCCATCAGAAGGTAAGTATATGTTTATTTTTTATTTTAATTCTATTTTAACTACAGGTACTATGGTACCCGGGTCTGGAGGAGAGTCTCTTCATCTCCAGACCCGGGTACCATCCACGCATTGAGTCGCATAATATCCACATGTGTATGTGTAGTCATGCGGATGTTATGCGTTCCAATGCAAGTCAATGGCGGCTAAATCGCAGCGACTCTGCAGAATTAAAGGACGAGCTGCGGATTTTTCCGCAATGATAATCCGCAGCGGAAATCTCCGCGGCATGTGCACAGCACATGCGGATTATCATTGGGGACCATTGCAGACCTATCACCAAGCGTTTTTTAAGTGTTTTTTGCGGCGGAAGTTACGCTGCAGAAACGCCTAAAAAACGCATAGTGGGCACACAGCCTTAAAAGTTCTATGGTGAAGAAAAACACGTGAGATAATAAGTACTAAATATACAATATTTCCCATAATATGACTGAGGATATCTTTAGGGTGTATTCACTGTTTTTCTTCTGCAGCAAAAATGCTGTGTTTTACAGTACCATCTTAGTGAATGACATTTCTGAACTCTCATTCACATGCTGTTTTTTTTGCATTTTTTTAAATCTGCAGCTTGTCAAGTCTTTCAGAGGTTTTGCAGCATTTTTCACCCATTCAAATGAATGGAAAAAAAAAACACAAGTAAAAACACCTGAATTTTAAGCAGCGTTTTTCCTGCCTCCTTTGATTTTTGAGGTAGAAAAAAAATGCTGCCAAAATCCAACTTGTGAACACACCTTTATCCTGGTTGTGTTCTAATTGGATATAAAATAGAACGGCCATGATAACATGGGTAGTTAATTGTATGGTGTTTTCACTTTATATAATACCAGGCCGCATTCTATTTGCGCAGAGCTGCTCCGTGAAGATTCTATCACAAGATTCCGTGATGACATCACAGGTGATGGTGACATCACTGCTCACAGTCGCTATATATACAATGCACATAGGCTCACCCGTGCCTTTCTTGGCTCTATAGTGACTGATAGCACTTGCAGTTTTTCACTATGGCTGGAATTGTTTTGGACATTCCTCAGGTAAAAGCACTATTGATGATCCTTATGATCAATCGTCCTAACAGTGTGCTTCTACCACCCGATGGCGTCCTCAGCTTCACTCACCGGCTGGTGATGGAGCTAGTAAAGGATTGCCTGACCAAACACCGACAACGTCGTCTAACGTCAGACTATCTGACGGATTTACTTCAGAACATCAGGACATTACTACACCAGGTAAGTGGCGGACACTCTGCACAGAACATCTCAATATTAACAGATAATAATGGAGGGATAGAAGCTTTTTGGGAGGTAAATAGGAAAAACATTTATTATAATAAAATGGGGGTCTGTCTTATAGTCCGATTTTTCGGTTTCTTACTGAGGGGGGTGGTGGCAGTGGAGCGAGGTCACAGGAGGCAGAGTCGCTGCGGCAGGAAGTCGGCAGTAGGAGTGGGGCGCTGCTGTGGGCCCCAAGCTGGGAGGAGCGGGGTGTCCAGAAGGTGCGAGGCTGCGGGCCCTGGGCTTCAAGGAAATGTTAGCGGTAATTCAGGAGGGGAGGCCCTGCTCTGCTTATTGATTTCTCTGCAGTGGGCTTCAAGAAGTAGGCTGCTGGAGATGGCCAATACGCAGATTGAGATCTCAGCTCGTCATTGAGCCGAGATCTAAATCTGCACATGCACTGCCTCCAGCGGCCATTTGCCTGAAGCCCACCGCCAGAAAATCAATGGGCAGAGCGGGGACTTCCCTCCTAAATCACCGCTATCATTTCCTTGAAGCCCAGGGCCCGCAGCCTCGCACCTCCTGGATACCCCGCTCCTCCCAGCTCGGGGCCCGCAGCAGCGCCCCACTTCTACTGCCGGCTTCCTACAGCAGTGACCCTACCTCCTGTGACCTCACTCCACCACAGCCACCCCACTGGTAAGCTACATTCAGACAATTATTATTATTAATAATCTGTCTGATATGCTGAGGTGGAGAGTTCCAGAGTAGGGGGGATGCACGGGAGAAATCTTGTATGCGATTGTGGGAAGAGGAGATAAGAGGGGAGTAGAGAAGAAGATCTTGTTAGGATTGGAGGTAGCGTGCAGGTAAGTACCGGGAGACTAGGTCACAGATATATGGAGGAGACAGGTTGTGGGTGGCTTTGCATGCCAAGGTTAGGGTCTTGAACTGGAGTCTCTGGGTAATGTGGAGCCAGTGAAGGGATTGGCGGAGCGAGGGGAAAAGCCAGGGAATAGCGGGGGGACAGGTGGATTAGTCAGACAGCAGAGTTTAGGATAGATTGGAGGGGTGCGAGAGTGTTAGAAGGGAGGTCAAAAATTTTGGAAAAAAAGGCATCTTATAGTCTAAAAAATACGGTAAAACACAACGAGTCCCCAAATACAGTATGTAGTCATTGTATCTGCAGACAGAGAACCGATGTCACATACAATTTCCGCCTCTATTCTGACCGCTCTCATCTCAAAATTCTCCTTTCCATTTTTCCTTCTTTATAGGCTGAAGAAAGATCTCAGACTGAAGATTTGGCTGTCTTTAAAGAACTGGCCAAAAAAGTCCTGTCTATACTAGAACGCTCATTGGAACGCCCGGTAAGGATCAATATTAATAGACGTATCTTAATCCACCGTATCTGAGGAGACTTTCTGAGAAAAGGTCTGAAGATGGCGCGGGATTTGTATCGTTACAATTGGTGCATCTGTAAATGTTGGTTTAGTCCTTCATGATTTATGTATTTGGTGATTTAGTGAAATCTTCCACATATTAATTAGATATATTATATCTATCAGGAAACAACAGGAGGCGACGCCAAATATGGGCAAAATGTGACCCCGAAAATCCCTGACCCTAATAGGAGTCAGCCGGAGCTGAACAGCGATCTGATTACAGGTGAGCGATCACCCGACCTTCTACAAGGAATGTCCAGATATTACAGAGGACGGAGGATAATGTTAGATTTACTCTCTACTCTGTGTAATGGGAACCTGGCAGCACATTGTTACATATAGAAGTAGTGGTGTGACGGTATAGGCCATTGTCCCCTAATAATAATTGTTTGTAGAAATCCAATGTGCCAGTCAGGAGAAATGTAAAGTAGACACCATATACAAATCAGAATGGAAGTGCGCTGGGGGCGTGAAAGAAGAAATCCAAGTGCAGTGACACGCCCCCAGTGCACTTCCAGGCTAATTTGCAAATCTCTCCTATGTTTCAGCTCTCTTACCATCACTCGTATGTGCAGCGTGGGTGGGGGCTTCCTCATTCATGTGATGGAGGGTCCATTCTGCAGTGCTATAGCAAGTAACATGAAAGAAATTAAATTTAAATTGCATTACTGCTCTAGAAAATGGGAAAAAACTAAGATACTGAGCACATAATTTGGCCAATTCATGAATGCCCAGCAGCCAATGACAAGGCGATCTTTTTGTTGGAATCCTCTCCTAATGTGAATCCTCTCCTAGGCTGAAGCCTACATTTATATGGGTAGGTAGGATCCTGTTGTAATTAAAACCACCCTGGGCTGATGGGTGGAGATAGGTTCCCAGCAAAAAAGGTCGCCTTGCCGTGACTGCTGGGCATGCACCGAGCAAAAGAAGGTCGCCTTACCGTGGCTGCTAGGCATGCACCCAGCAAAAGAAGGTCGCCTTGTCGTGACTGCTGGGCATGCACCCAGCAAAAGAAGGTCGCCTTGTCGTGACTGCTGGGCATGCACCCAGCAAAAGAAGGTCGTCTTGCCGTGACTGCTGGGCATGCACCCAGCAAAAAAAAAGGTCACCTTGCCGTGGCTACTTGGCATGCACCCAGAAAAAGAAGGTCGCCTTGCCGTGGCTGCTGGCCATGCATGAATTGGCCAAATTATGTGCTAAGTATCTTCCTTTTATCCTATTTTCTACAGCAGTAATGCAATTCAAATTTCATTTATTTCATGTTTACATGCTATAGCGTTACAGAGTGCAACTTTGTTAGTTATGTATTTGGATGGCTACTCTTAGTATGCACCTGTTCACACCCATTTTTTTTTCGGAAGTGATGGTCAGTCTTTTGTTATTTATGAAGGGGTTCCTCCATCATTTACATTACATTTATCTATGGATTCCCCGTATATTCTCATATTTAGAATCCCCATATAACGAGTATTAATCCCATTTACAGACATCTTGTCATTTCTCCGTTATATTGCTGTATTATCTATGTAGGAATAATATCCTCTAATACATTTCATTTCTTCATCATTATTTTAGAAACAACTGAGCTGTCGAATCCTAACAATGGAATTAGTGAGATCCCGGAGATCCAAGAATCCGGAAGTATCATAGAGGGGGATGCGTGTGTGTCATCAGATCATGGGGTGTGAATGACTCGTCCAGTATTATCCCCCATACAACCATGGGACGTCTCTATTCTAAGTGTAGATGACCCTATGGTGTTAATTACATTTGAATTACAGGGAATCTGTCACCAGGTTTATGCTATTTGGTCTGAGAGAAGCATGATGCAGGGACAGAGACCCTGATTCCATGTGTTGATTACTTTACTCGGTGGAGCAGTTGTGATAAAATCACTATTTTTTTCTGCTGCAGAGCTCTGAATGCTGAGTCTTGTATAACCCCGCCCACACCATTGATTGGCAGCTTTCTGTGTACACTGTGCATAGGCAGAAAGCTGCTAATCAGTGGTGGAGGCAGGGGTACAGAGCAATAGGACTACCTGGCTAGACAGATAGTCTTCTAGTGATAATCTACTGATTTTATTGAAACAGCCACACACAGCCTAGTAAGTAACACATCACTGGAATCAGGGTCTCTGCCCCTACATCATGGTGCTTTCAGAATACATAGCAAACACCTGGTGACAGATTACCTGTAAGTCCTCCTCTGTGTGATCTCCCACATTATCCAGAATGTTATAGTAATGTATGATGACCGTTGCAGGGCGGCTCCAGGATTTTGTGGGCCCTGGGCGAAAGAGTCTCAGTGGCCCCTTTAACACATACCACGATTCATGATGCACAGATACCGCAGATAAATAAATATATATATATATATATATATATATATATATATATATATATAGTACAAGCCCGAAGATTTCACTTCTTACATTACATGAGCGATATCTATTGTAAATTCCACAATAACTCAGAAAGCGGCGAATCCTCACAGCTCACAGTGCAGACCGGACAGTAATGTCCTCCACACAGTATAATGGTACCACATAGTCCTCTATACTGTATTATGAGCTCCATATATTGCTCCATATAGAATAATGGACCCCATAAAATGCTCCACGCAGGCTGTGCCCCCATATAATACCCCATGCAGGCTGTGACCCCCCACATAATGCCCCATGCAGGCTGTGCCCCCCACATAATACCCCATGCAGGCTGTGCCCCCCCATATAATTCCCCATGCAGGATGTCCCCTCCACATTATGCCCCATGCAGGATGTCCCACCCCACATAATGCCCCATGCAGGATGTCCCCCACACATAATGCCCCATGCAGGATATCCCCCCCACATAATGCCCCATGCAGGATGTCACCCCCCATATAATTCCCCATGCAGGATGTCCCCTCCACATAATGCCCCATGCAGGATGTCCCACCCCACATAATGCCCCATGCAGGATGTCCCCCACACATAATGCCCCATGCAGGATATCCCCCCCACATAATGCCCCATGCAGGATGTCACCCCCCATATAATTCCCCATGCAGGATATCCCCCCCACATAATGCTCCATGCAGGATGTCCCACCCCACATAATGGCCCATACAGGATGTCACCCCCCATATAATGCCCATGAAGAATATCACCCCCCCATATAATGCCCCATGCAGGATGTCCACCCAACACATACTGCCCCATGTAAGATGTCACCTCTCACCCCATATAATGCCCCATGCAGGATGTCACTTCTCCCCCCATATAATACCCCATGCAGGATGTCACTCCCCCCATATAATGCCCCATGCAGGATGTCACCCCCCATATAATGCCCCATGCAGAATGTCACCTCTCACCCCATATAAAGCCCTATGCTGGATGTCACTCCCCCCCATATAATGACCCATGCAGGATGTCACTTCTCCCCCTCATATAATACCCCATGCAGGATGTCACCCCCCTATATAATGCCCCATGCAGGATGTCCCCCCCATATAATGCCTCATGTAGGATGTCACCTCTCACCCCATATAATGCCCCATGCAGGATGTCACTCCCCCCATATGACGCCCCATGCAGGATGTCACTTCTCCTCCCCCATATAATACCCCAAGCAGGATGTCCCTACCTCCCCCCCATATAATGCCCCATGCAGGATGTCACTTCTCCCCCCATATAATGCCCCATACCTACATACATAAAAAAAAAAAAATCAAATGCTCACCTCACTGCTCACCAGCTGTGGAGAGGTAAGTATTGTGCCGGCCGTGGTCCTGGGCAAGCATTGGGGGGGGGGGGGGAGCAAGGCCCACTAGCTGGCGCTGGCACCACTCTCCTCTGCTCACCGGTCCCATAGCGCGCCAGGGTGCCCGACAGCAAGTGGGCCCCTCGCCTACTCAGGGCCCCGGCACTTGCCTGGGTGCGCTGGGTGCTAGCGCCAGGTCTGCCCAGCGTCCGGTTTGTATCCTCCCAACATCATATCAGTGTAAATTATCTGGGACATAATATGGGGGGAGAAGTTTTTGCATCTGTAACTTTTTCCCTGCATCTTCAATAAATCAGTATTATTTCTTATTCTTTTATAGAGTGTGATCGATTCATTGGTTCCGGCGAGAAAGCCGCACATGAGCGACTATGAAACTTCCAAACTCATCAGCAGTGGAAATTTTGGGTGAGATTTCTATTGCCATAATCCACATTTCTCAGGGTTCCCTATGACAATGCTTCTGCCCCTGCACTCTGCCATTCAGTGTTATCATAGGGAAATTATATGATCTGTAGCAAATCAAACTGTAAGGAAAGCGATTTAAATAATATAATTACATATAATATAATATATAATAATATAATATTATTACATTCGCCTGTGCTAGACCCTCATCTGTTCTTATGCTGCCTCCTCCACCTGAGCTTTTCTGCTCTCCACTCTGATCTTTGTTTTGATGGGGGGGCTCCATTATGAAGCTGATCAGAGAAGTTGGCTACACATGGTCACATGAAGGGTGACACCATATTGACGTCAATGACATCTACACCCTCCACCATGACCATGTGGGCCCAATCACTGGCCTCAGCAGCAGAAGAGAGCCCTGGAGCACATTCATTTTGGACCAATTTTATTTGCACTAAATTATATTTGGTCAGTTATAGCGAATCTGCCCAAAGAGAATTTCGATAGATTCTCGTATCTATAATGTGACCTGGGTGATGGCTCCGGCAGAAGTGGCATTGTGGAGACCTCCCATAGGTAATCTATGTAGTGCTATTTTATGTATTTCTAGATGTGGATTTATAGTGGCGGCCAGACTTCTAGTATTAAACATATGCAAATTGTCTCTTCAGAGAGGAAGCAAACTAGAACTCCACCTATAGGAAGTAGCAATCCTAAAAGTCAATATCGACCCTTTAACAAGCCTTGTCGCATGACTTAGGATAATAGCCAAAACCAAAATCTCAATTTGCAGGAACTGTGTTCTGGGGTACTGCCCCTCTTCAGTGCAAAGTGTGAGATATGGTTTGACTGGGTGAGAGGTGTCTGACCGGTATCCAAGGGGTTGACGTTTCTCCTTGCGGACATGAGGAGACTTTTAAGCCGCAATGCTCCTCTGGGAAATAGGATTGCTACTTCCTATAGGTGGCACTAGGGTGCTAGTTCTCTTCCTCTCTGAAAAGAGACAATTTGCATATTTCCCAGAAGAGCATTGCAGCTTAAAAGTCTCCTCACCTTGACATGCTTAACATGGCTTTTTCCGCAAGGAGAAACGTTACCGCTTGGATCCCGGTCAGATGCCTCTCACCCAGCCAAACCATATCTCACACTTTGCACTGATGAGTGCTTGTACCCCAAAACATAGTGTCCGAAAATTGAGATTTTGGTTATGGCTATTATTCCATGTCATGTGATAAGGCTCGTTAAAGGGTCGATATTGACTTTTAGGATTACTACTTCCTATAGGTGGCCCTAGAGTTCTAGTTCTCTTCCTCTCTGAAGAGACAATTTGCACATTTCCCAGAGGATCATTGAGGCTTAAAAGTCTCCTCACCTTGACAAGCTTAACATGTCACTCTCCGCAAGGAGAAATGTTACCCCTTGGATACCAGTATTAAACATATAATGATTTCTATAGATGGATTATTAATAAGGATTTATTATAACCGATGGATTCTCCTTCTCTTCAGGGCCGTCTACTTAGTGCATCATAAAGACTCACACCAGACCTTTGCTATGAAGAAAATGGCTAAGCGGAACCTAAATACTGCACAGAGATTGGAATGGGCCTTTCTGGAGAGGGACATCTTAACATTTGCTGATTGTCCCTTTGTGGTCTCCATGCTCTGCTCCTTTCCAACTAGATCTCACCTGTGTATGGTCATGGAGTATGTAGGAGGTAAGACACATCTATTGTATTATATTCAGCCCATGTCTGCTTTCATCTTATCACTGCTCATATCATTAGGACATTGTTGGTTACATCCCCACAGAGCATTTACTATAGGTTATCTATTACCAAGATGCTGATAAATTCATTGATCTTGGTGCAGGGGCGCTATGGGGCTCATCAGTCGGAGGGGGTCTGTCGACGCTCGGCAGTGGGCAGCATCCCTCCACCTGTCATCACAATTTCAGCGTTATTTGCTTCTTCAAGGAGGTGGGGCTGGTGGGGGCAAAAATACTGAGTAGGCGGCTAGTAAGGGCCAAAATACTGAAAGGGAGCCGTATGACTAGATATGGGGGGACTGTGAATGCTGAGTGGAGGTCATCATATTAAGTGGGGTGCTGTGGGGGTCCTCACTCTATATGGAGGCCCCCATTCTGTGTGGGGACATCATACTGAGTGGGGAGTTATGCGGACCATTATATCGTGTGAGGGACTGTGGGAACCATTATCCTGAGTGGGAGGGTTCCTGTGGGTGCCATCACATCAAGTAGGGGGTTGTGGCTGGCCTCCTTCTAAGTGGTGGCCTCCTTAGGAGGATTCACTGTGGAGACACCATACTCACTGAGTGTAGGTGTGGGCATTTTTGGGAGCATCATACTCTAAAATGGCCATAAAAGTTGTATTGCTGGTGAGAACACCAAGCTGCTTTAACAGGGATATAAATATATTTCTTTTTTAATTTTTAGGGTGGGGGGCAATTACAACTTTTGATATGGGGTCTTGTGATTTCTATGTGCGCCACTATCTGTGTGATCTCCCCAGGATGTTTCCGCTCACTGCTCATTATACATCATGGTTATCTGCTCGTGGTATATCATGGTTATCTTCTGTATAAACCCCTCACCCGTCATATTTCCTTTCTTCTATAGGTGGAGACTGTGGGACCCTTCTAAGCACCAGGGGTCCTTTCTCTGTCCCCATGGCCCGCTTGTACTTTGCAGAGGCGGTACTTGCCGTGGAATACCTGCATAGTTACGGTGTGGTGCACAGAGACCTGAAGCCGGAAAAGTAAGTGCCCCCGTAGTATAATAAAGTGGGGAAAGTTGTCATTTATTATCATTCAGTCTGTGAGGCTAAAACCATCTTCTCTTTTGCAGCCTCCTGATTACATCTACTGGACATATTAAAGTTACCTATTTTGGGATTTCAAAACTTGGTCTAATGATACCGAAAACCAACACCTACAAGGAATTAGCAGTGGACATCTCCAGAGAGTTCCAGGACCGTGAGGTCAGCATCACCTACAAGAACTTAGCTTGTTATTTGCAAATCTCATCACACTATTGTCTCTTCTCTACGATCTTCCTTTCTAGAGAACTTTTCCACTAATATTTTATCTTCTGCATTGTGTTTTAACCGCTTCCCGACCGCCCACTGTAGATAAACGTCCGCGCTGCCTGGGCTCTGTGCAGCGCGGACGTTTAAAAACGGTGGGTGGTCTCGCAGTGCTCAGGACCCCCAGGGTCCTGCAAGCGCTTCAGGAGCGGTGCAGAGCGTTAGCTCTGACAGGGAACATCATCGGGACCTAATTGGATCAGGTCCCAGTGATGTTAACCCTTTGCTGTCTTCTATATGCTGTGATCTATAGTGATCGCGGCATATAGGAGACAGCAGGAGGAGAGGGGGTCGTCTTACTTACCTCTCCGAAGACCTCCGATTCCTTCCAGGACCTGGGGTTGCTATGGCAGGTGGAGGTCACATGACCGCCTCCAGCTCTGCCATATATGGTGTCCTGTCTGGCTCAGCCTGCAAGCTGAGCCAGACAGGAGACTCTGACTGAAACAGTCAGGGAAGATCTCATGTAATGTAATGTAATGTAATATATGTCTATTACATTACATGAGATCAGGGATCAGAAAAATAAAAATTAATGTCCCATACAGGGACTAAGTAAAAATGTAAAAAAAGTAAAAAAAAATGTTTTGAAACTGTTAAAAAAAAAATACAAAATAAATAAAAATAAATAAATAAAATATTAAACCGATAAATCCATATAGTTATGCAAAAATAAAAAAAGTACACATATTTGGTATTGCCGCGTTCGAAACAACCCGAGCTATAAAACTGTCACACTAATTAACTCCTTCTGTGCACACCGTAATAAAAATAAATAAAAAACGGAGCAAAAAACTATGCTTTTTCCTCATATCGCCAAACAAAAAGTGGAAAAGAATGCGATCAAAAAGCAAAATGGAAATAGAAATGGTACCGCTGAAAACGTCATCTTGTTCTGCAAAAATCAAGCCACTATACAGCTCCATCAGCCAAAAAATAAAAAAGTTATACCTCTCAGAATAAAGCAATGCAAAAAAAATATTTTTTCTTTAAAATTGTTTTATTGTGTAAAAGCGCCAAAACATAAAAAAATATACAGTAAGTGTAGTATCGCTGTAAATGTACTGACCCGAAGAATAACGCTGCCTGATCACTTTTACCACACGCAGAACGGCATAAAAAAAAACCTCAAAAAACAATTCCTGAATTGTTGGTTTTTGTTAATTTTACCTCCCAAAAAAACGGAATAGAAAGCGATCAAAAAATGTCACGTACCCACAAATGGTACCAATAAAAATGTCAACTCGTCCCGCAAAAAACAAGCCATCACATGACTCTGTCGGCCGAAATATGGAAAAATTATAGCTCTCAAAATATGGCGATGCAAAAACTAGATTTTGCAAAAAAAAAGCGTCTCTTAGTGTGTGACAGCTGTCAGTCATAAAAACCCGATATAAATCTGGTATCTCTGTAATCGCACCGACCCGAGGAATAAAGTAATCTAATCAGTTATATCACACTAGGAACGGCGTAAAAAATAAATAAAACCAATTCTTCACCTGCTACTGATTTGTTTATTATGTCTCCCAAAGATCGCAGTATGGCTCGGCACACATTTATCCTGCGCTCTGCGCTGAGCACTTACGCCAGAGTTTCCATGTAAATCTCTGAAATATGTGATTCAGCCGGAACCCATGACGGAAGATTCCCTGTAATGAGGCAGATATAGGCCACTGTGGATGCCGTCTGGCCTGTGATCCCACGGTGTCATTTGTTTTAGGCGTGCATAAAAGTGCGGTTGGCCACAGTTTTGTGCACTTCTGAAAAAAAGGACACCGCTAAACAGAGGCCAGACGGAGTCCAGAGTAACTCTGCTGCCTCATTACAGTGAATGGATCCCGCAGGGGTTTCATCTGAATTACATCACTTGGAAATTTAGATGGAAACCCCGATGTAAGTGCTCAGCCTAGAGCGCCGGATAAATGTTACGTAAAATGTTCCCAATAAAAGCTTCAACTCAGTCCTCAAAAAAAGCTAGTCCCCACTCAGGTCCGTCATCTGTTAAAAATATAAGGGACTTCCAAGTTACTGGTAGCAGAAAGGCTCTGGAAAAGCGAAATGGCCCTTGCCCCCCAAAAGAAATTCAAAAAATGTTGTGCTCCCAAATCCAAATGCCTATTCTACAATAATTTGTTCTCCAATTGTCAAATAGCACTCCGTCCCCCCCAGATCTCGCCGTATGGCTGAGCGGTACGATACAGCCACATATGGGGTATTGACACTTATAGAAGAAATTGTGTGACACATTTCGGCACCATTTTTACCCATTGCCCTGTGTGAAAATGTAAAATCTGAGGGTAAAACATTTTTTTGTGGTAAAAATATAATTATGCTTTTTTCACTGCCCAATGGTATAAATTTAAAAATTAAAAAATACTCACTACTTCCCTAGATGAATTCCTTGAGAGGTGTAGTTTACAAAATGGGGTCACTTGTGGGGGTTTCTGCTGTTTCTGCATGTCAGCGACTCTTCAAATGTGACATGGTGTCTGCTGCCTATCCCAGCCAACATAGCGCTCCTTTCTCTTCCGAACCCTGCCGTACACCAAAGCAGTGGTTTTCCCCCACATATGGGGTATCGGCGTGTTCAGGAGAAATTGCACAACAAATTTCATGGTGCAATTTATCCTATTACCCTTATGATAATGCAAAATTAAGGGATGAAAAACGTTTTTGCGGGAAAAATGTGAAAATTTTATTTTTACAGCTGATTATTATAAACTTCTGTGAAGCACGTTGGGGTTCAAGGTGCTCACCACACATCTAGATAAGTTCCCTAAGGGGTCTAGTTTCCAAAATGGTGTCACTTGTGGGGGGTTTCCACTGTTTAGGAACATCAGGGGCTCTCCAAACGCAACATGGCGTCTGCTAATTATTCAGACAAATTTTACATTCAAAAAGTCAAATGGCGCTCCTTTCCTTCCGAGCCCTGCCGTGCACCCAAACAGTGGTTTGCCTCCACATATGGGGTATCGGCGTGTTCAGGAGAAATTGCACAACAAATTTCATGGTGCAATTTATCCTATTACCCTTATGATAATGCAAAATTAAGGGATGAAAAACGTTTTTGCGGGAAAAATGTGAAAATTTTATTTTTACAGCTGATTATTATAAACTTCTGTGAAGCACGTTGGGGTTCAAGGTGCTCACCACACATCTAGATAAGTTCCCTAAGGGGTCTAGTTTCCAAAATGGTGTCACTTGTGGGGGGTTTCCACTGTTTAGGAACATCAGGGGCTCTCCAAACGCAACATGGCGTCTGCTAATTATTCAGACAAATTTTACATTCAGAAAGTCAAATGGCGCTCCTTCCCTTCCAAACCCTGCCGTGCGCCCAAACAGTGGTTTTCCCCCACATATGGGGTATCGGCGTGTTCAGGAGAAATTGCACAACAAATTTAATGGTGCAATTTATCCTATTACCATTATGATAATGGAAAATTAAGGGATGAAAAACGTTTTTGTGGGAAAAATGTGAAAATTTTATTTTTACAGCTCAATATTATAAACTTCTGTGAAGCACCTTGGGGTTCAAGGTGCTCACCACACATCTAGATATGTTCCCTAAGGGGTCTAGTTTCCAAAATGGTGTCACTTGTGGGGGGTTTCCACTGTTTAGTCACATCAGGAGCTCTCCAAACGCAACATGGTGTCTGCTAATTATTCAGACAAATTTTACATTCAAAAAGTCTAATGGCGCTCCTTCCTTTCCGAGCCCTGCCGTGCGCCCAAACAGTGGTTTTCCCTCACATATGGGGTATCAGCACGCTCAAGAGAAATTGCACAAAAAATTTTGGGGTCCATTTTTTCCTGTTACCCCTGTGAAAATAAAAAAAATTGGGTCTAAAGTAACATTTTTGTGAAAAAAGTTAAATGTTAATTTTTTTCTTCCACATTCCAAAAATTTCTGTGAAGCACCTGAAGGGTTAATAAAGTTCTTGAATGTGGTTTTGAGCACCTTGAGGGGTGCAGTTTTTAGAACGGTGTCACTTTTGGGTATTTTCTGTCATAAAGACCCCTCAAAGTGACTTCAAATATGATGTGGTCCCTAAAAAAATGTTTTTGTCAATTTTGTTGGAAAAATGAGAAATCGCTGGTCAACTTTTAACCCTTATAGCTCCCTAACAAAAAAAAATTTTGGTTCCAAAATTGTGCTGATGTAAAGTAGACATGTGGGAAATGTTATTTATTAAGTATTTTGTGTGACATATTTCTCTGATTTAAGGGCTTAAAAATTCAAAGTTTGAAAATTGCAAAATTTTCAAAATTTTCGCCAAATTTCCGATTTTTTCACAAATAAACGCATGTGATATCAAAGAAATTTTACCACTATCATGAAGTACAATATGTCACGAAAAAACAGTCTCAGAATCAGGGGGATCCGTTGAAGCGTTCCAGAGTAATTGCTTCATAAAGTGACAGTGGTCAGAATTGAAAAAATTGGCCCGGTCACGAAGGCAAAAACAGGCTCTGGTGCGAAGTGGTTAACGATGATATCTTGTCATAATAATTGTTTCATCGATTCTCATCTCTATGTTCTGTTGGTTTCCAGTTCTGTGGCACCCCATGTTACATAGCCCCAGAGATCATCCTGAAAGAAGGCTATGGAAGACCTGTTGACTGGTGGTCATTGGGGATCATCCTGTATAAATTCCTGCTGGGATGTGTACCATTTGATGCTGATTCCCTCACTGAGCTTTATAAAAGGGTTGTCATTGGTGAGTAGAATAAACCGATCATTGCGTTGATTGGTTACATTTGTTTAGTTATTTCCTTTGCTTTATGTTACAGTCCAGTAAAGAGGTTTTATTTTCTGTAATTTTCTATGTAACAGGAGAACTAATTTGGAATTGTGATCGCGCTCCACCCCTGGA
Organism: Phyllobates terribilis; assembly: GCF_046119375.1. Lineage (NCBI taxonomy): Eukaryota > Metazoa > Chordata > Amphibia > Anura > Dendrobatidae > Phyllobates > Phyllobates terribilis. The sequence goes on along the minus strand of NW_027362807.1, from coordinate 8,025,322 downwards.
TGCTCAGAATCTCATCACTGAGCTGCTGAGAAGAAATCCTGTGCGTAGACTTGGGACAGGTAACAGATATACTAGTATTAATATTCCCTTATTAGACCAAGGACATATCGCTCATGTCCATGAAGATCAGCATTTCTCTATCAGCTCATCTACTGTATTTCTAGTTCTCCACACTAAGACTTTCAGTTTATTTCCTTCATGTCGGCTCAGTTTTGTCATTAGTTCAGATTACGATAAACTGTTCAGATATGGAGCCATCCCTGACTATGTCCGCATCACTTTTGTTTTTCTTTTTCTAGGAGGAGCATTTGAGATCAAGGTTCATCCATTCCTGAGTGACTTGGACTTTGACAACATTCTGAGCCAGGAGCTGGAGTATGTTCCTCAGCTTGTTTCAGACGCAGACACCAGCTTATTTATCAGTAAGTAGAAGGAGACGTCATCTAGACTAAGCGACTGTTTGTCTCATCTTCCCTAATATGTGATCATCTGTTCCCATTAATATTAGTGATAAATAGTGACTGTGTTATACTGACAACCTCTAATAATACTTCATTACCTATTTCTTGTAGATCATTCTGATATAAACAAACATCTGGTCTCAAAGGATGAGGAAGGCACAAGTGAGAACAATGAGAGCCTTGACTTCCAAAATTTTACGTCATCTTCTGAAAAGCTTTGTAAAGTAAGTATGTGATTAATAAATCCAAAATATGTAAAAAAAAATTTAAAAATCTCTAAAAGCACGTAAAAAAATATTTTATATCTTATTTTTATCCGTATTTAGCTCTGTATCATCGCTACCAGGATGGTGAACAATGAGGATTCCAATGCCCCTCCAGATTATACACCAGAAACCAACACAAACATCTCAGAAATGTGAGTAGATTATAAAGGGTCATTACTTCATTACTGGGAGTTCCAGGCTGATCTATGTACACAACACCAAATATAGGACATAAATATCAGAATATCAAATGCAGCATTCACCGCTTCATGGTTAACGGTCATTGTACTTTTGGCTTCAGAAAATGCAGACGATAACAGCCCATAATTGTGGCAGGTGATGCATTTTTAGCACTGCCAACTCTGTAGGAGAGCTGTAGTATTACTTGCCAGCCATTCTTGGTAGTTGTGTTCTGATCCATGGAAGGTAGTTTTGAGCAGAAAACTTTCCCCACTATGACAGTCATATGTCCTATTAGGCCTTATAGTCAGTGTTCTTATAGTGAGACAACCCATTTTATACTGTGTTTACTTACGATTTACATGTTTTTCTTCTTCAAACAGGCAGAAAGAATCTGTTCCTGTATGTAATACAGACTATGCTGTTACCATTTTGCCACCCTCGTCCCCATTGCCAGGTATGTACATGTCTACAGCACCAACAATGTGAATGTTGACTTCAAGGCTCAAATATTTCCACATGGTTTTTCTGGTCTACTATGTTATCCATGTTTCATGGATCTCAGCTATGTTGACCATGGGTTCGTACTGTATCCCTATTTCCCTAATTTTGTACAGGAGTTTTTTTTCATGTATTCTGTATATTACGTTGCATCATCTATTAACCTAGTGAGATATAGCGACTGTGTTATACTGACACCCTCTAACAATCCTTCCTTACCTATGTCTTGTAGATCACTCTGATGAAAACAACCATCTGGTCTCAGAGGATAAGGAGGGCACAAGTGAGGACCATGAGAACTTTATCTTCCGAATATTTGCATCATCATCTTCTGAGAGGCTTTCTAAAGTAAGTATGTGATCGATAAATCCAAAATATGTACAAAAAAGGATCTATAAAATTAAAAAGTATGTATATTTAATAACTTATTGTTATCCACATTTAGCACTCTACCACCACTAACGGGATGGTGAACAACGAGGATCCCAAGGCCCCTCCAGAGTGTACACCAGAATCCAACACAAACATCTCAGAAATGTGAGTAGATTATGGGGTCATTACTGGGAGCTCCAGGCTGATATATGTGCACAACACCAAATATAGGACATAAATACCATAATATCAAATGCAGCATCCACCGCCCCATGGTTATGGGTCATTGTGCTTTCAGCTTTCGGAATTGTTGGAGATAACAGCCCATAATTGTGGCCGGTCATGCACTTTTAGTGCTGCCCTCACTGTAGGAGAGATGTAGTATGAAATGCCGGCCATTCTTGGTAGTTGTTTTCCTCTCAGCTCTCTATAAAAGGTAGTCTTGAGCAGAAGACCTTCCACACTATGACAGTCATATGTCCTACTGGCCTTATAGTCGGTGTTCTTCTAGTGAGACAACCCCTTTTATACGGAGTTTACTTGAGATTTACATGTTTTTCTTCTTCAAACAGGCAGAAAGTATCTGTTCCTGTATGTAATACAGACAATGCTGTTACCATCTTGCCACCCTCGTCCCCATTGCCAGGTATGTACATGTCTACAGCACCAGCAATGTGAATGTTGACTTCAAGGCTCAAATATTCCCACATGGTTTTATACAATACTATAGGTCTCTTATGTTATCCATATTATGACAAAGCAGATCCTATAAGAAGATATTGTTACTGATTTTTTTTTTTAATTTTTCATCAGAATTTCCATCTCATGAAGAAAGAAAATCGGCAATAAATCTGAGTATGGAGCAACACAACTCAGAAAATGGAAAAAATGGGAAAAAGAGACGAGGTAAGTGTGAGAATCAACTCCATGTTGTGTGATGTCAGTGAGAATAATTCATGTGGAGTAGATGTCATCTGTCAGTGATGGGATTGTCACATGTATGATTGCTGACAATGACCCCTGACCTCTGTATGATAATATTCCTCTGCCGTCCGGCCACAGTGACTGCACAGCATTATCATGTAATATGGAGTCCCATCACTTACATTATATTTATTTCTCTTCTCATAGGTTCCATCTTCCGCTGGATCTTATCATCCTGCCGGCGTGGATTATCCAGGGCTGCTCGCGCATTTGCATGCTGTCACTGTTGCCCTAAAACCATCTAAAAGACGGGACACCTAAGCATCCAGAGCCCTGAAGTCCAGCAGATCCATCATCACTGCTGGAGCTGTATAGAAGGACCTTCACCATCTACCTGTGGCCTTCTGACTGGTCAACCTGGACAAGTTTCAGTAACGCCTCTGTCATCGGGCTCCGCGGTATTCATACTGCTCGTCTGACTTGTCATTTACTGATCACCTGGTATCTGACCTCGGCTATCTTCCTGACTTTGATTTAGTCTTTTGATAATGTTCACGATTTTATTCATCCCATTATTAATTAAAAAAAAGTAAAATCAGTTACTGTTGCTCCGATTCCTTTTTGTCTTGAATTCACAAATACTTGTAACTCACTAATTGCTCTTCTTCTCACTAAATGTATTTCTCATTATCCTTAATGCAGCAGTCTCATATTTCTGTCCAGCAGTTACACTGGTGCCTCCACCCTGTACCAGTCATTACACTCATTCACAAACCTCTCCACACTGCTGCACAGTCCTGCATCTCTACCATATCTACACTCCAATGAGCTAAGATTAACATCCTCCATAATCAGGACCTCCCACTTTCATGTCCAAGACATTTCCTCTGCTGCACCAGCTCTCAGGAGTGCACTACTGCAGGCAATCAGGTTCATTCCCACTATCAGAGATTTTAAGTGTGCAGTAGAAACAGATTATTTGTGGCAGGACTATCAAATCACCTCACTATTCTAAGTTTTTGCTACAGCACTCAGTAGCACTTAATATTTGTACATATACAGATAATGGTTGGTGACTGGTTCATGCAGCCTTAATTCCACAAAGATAGAAATAAAAGGTCAACATGTTTCATACATCCAAACCATCCTTAATCATGGCAGAAAAACGTAATTTTAAGTTCCCACTATGAATATTTGGTGAGATATCACAGCTGTGTATTTTCACAGCACAAAGAACACATCTTACAGATCAGCAAATCACAGTGTGCTGACGCTTAGTGTTGTAGTTTTGAACAACACCATTCATTTTATCATATAATGTGTTGAAAAATGAGAAAAAATGCCAGGTTTGGGTTCCTTAATTTTACAGTGTGTATTGTGTTGTAAAAACAAACTGACAAAATGATTCAGAGTCAGTAGTACGATTACTGTGATACCAAACTTATAAGGTTTATATATATATATATATATATATATATATACAGTGTTTAGCATAAATCAGTACACCCAAATAGATTTGTCAGCAGACCTGTAGTTTCCTTTCAGAATCATCATTTTATATGGGATACCATACTACAAAATACTCTCGCAAATTTGAGCCATTGAATGCAAACAAGATTTGGTATTTTGCACACCCCAAAAAAGTAATTTTCTTAACAAACTCATTCAAGATCATGTTTCAAAAATGAGAACATCCCAGTAACAGTCTTAAGAGAAAAGCTAAGTTTAGACAACAAAATTCTAATTAACAAGAACTGAACCACAGGTAAGTGTAATTATTCATTAAACAGATGTCCAGCAGACAGGTGTCTGTAAAAGGAAGTTACTTAATAAAGAAAACTCCTTCCCATTTCATGCTATCAGCAATGGCACCACATAGAAGGGAAATGTCACAAAACCTGAGAAAGAAAATAATTTCTTTGCAATAAATGTGAAGTCTACAAGAAGATCAGCAAAACTTTACTTATCAGTCAGAATACTGTAGCAAAAGTGATGCAAAACTATAACAAAGATGGAACTGCAACCATCTTACAGAGACGTCCAGGCCGACTATGGAAGTTAACACCTAAACAAAAGCGTCCTCTGATGAGAAGGGTAAGTGGCACCACATAGAAGAGAAATGTCACAAGACATTTCTGAGAAAGAAAATAATTTCTTTACAAAAAATGTGAAGTCTACAAGAAGATCAGCAAAGCTTTTCTTATCAGTCAGAATACTGTAGCAAAAGTGATGCAAAACTATAACAAAGATGGAATTGCAACCATCTTACAGAGACGTCCAGGCCGACTATGGAAGTTAACACCTAAACAAAAGCGTCCTCTGATGAGAAGGGTAAGTGGCACCACATAGAAGAGAAATGTCACAAGACATTTCTGAGAAAGAAAATAATTTCTTTACAAAAAATGTGAAGTCGACAAGAAGATCAGCAAAGCTTTTCTTATCAGTCAGATGGAAGTTAACATATAAACAAAAGCATCTTCTGATGAGAAGAAAATCGACAGGCAAATTTATTGCTATTAGCTGAAGAAGTAGAAAGCCAAACTAGGGTGAGTGTTTTCCATGACACGACACGGTGTACACTGCAAATGAATGGCATTCATGAGTGTCCTCCACAAAGGAAGCCTCTCTCCCTTAAAGCCCATGAACAATAAAAGTCTGTCTACAATTTGCCAGGGTCCATGCTTAAAACTATGAGGACTACCGGGACTCTATACTGTGTATGTGCATCTTATGTGTACAGTGCTGGCCACAAGTATTGGCACACCTGCAATTCTGTCAGATAATACTCAGTTTCTTCCTGAAAATGATTGCAATCACAAATTCTTTGGTATTATTCTCTTCATTTAATTTGTCTTCAATGAAAAAAACACAAAAAGAATTGTCCTAAAGCCAAATTGGATATAATTCCACACCAAACCTAAAAAAGGGGGTGGACAAAAGTATTCGCACCCTTTGAAAAATCATGTGATGCTTCTCTAATTCGTGTAATTAACAGCACCTGTAACTTACCTGTGGCACCTAACAGGTGTTGGCAATAACTAAATCACACTTGCAGCCAGTTAACATGGATTAAAGTTGACTCAACCTCTGTCCTGTGTCCTTGTGTGTACCACATTGAGCATGGAGAAAAGAAAGAAGACCAAAGAACTGTCTGAGGACTTGAGAAACCAAATTGTGAGGAAGCATGAGCAATCTCAAGGCTACAAGTCCATCTCCAAAGACCTGAATGTTCCTGTGTCTTCCGTGCGCAGTGTCATCAAGAAGTTTAAACCCCATGGCACTGTGGCTAACCTCCCTAGTTGTGGACGGAAAAGAAAAATTGAAGAGAGATTTCAACGCAAGATTGTGCGGATGGTGGATAAGAACCTCGACTAAAATCCAAACAAGTTAAAGATGACCTGCAGTCCGAGGGTACAGCAGTGTCAACCCGTACTATCCGTCGACGTCTGAATGAAAAGGGACTGTATGGTAGGATACCCAGGAAGACCCCACTTCTTACCCCGAGACATAAAAAAGCCAGGCTGGAGTTTGCCAAAACTTACCTGAGAAAGCCTAAGACGTTTTGGAAGAATGTTCTCTGGTCAGATGAGACAAAAGTAGAACTTTTTGGGAAAAAGCATCAACATACAGTGTACAGGAAAAAAAAGAGGCATTCAAAGAAAAGAACACGGTCCCTACAGTCAAATATGGCGGAGATTCCTGATGTTTTGGGGTTGCTTTGCTGCCTCTGGCACTGAACTGCTTGACCGTGTGCATGGCATTATGAAGTCTGAAGACTACCAACAAATTTTGCAGCATAATGCAGGGCCCAGTGTGAGAAAGCTGGGTCTCCCTCAGAGGTCATGGGTCTTCCAGCAGGACAATGACCCAAAACAAACTTCCAAAAGCACTATAAAATGGTTTCAGAGAAAGCACTGGAGACTTCTAAGGTGGCCAGCAATGAGTCCAGACCTAAATCCCATAGAACACCTGTGGAGAGATCTCAAAATGGCAGTTTGGAGAAGGCACCCTTCAAATATCAGGGACCTTGAGCAGTTTGCCAAAGAAGAATGGTCTACAATTCCAGCAGAGCATTGTAAGAAACTCATTGATGGTTACCGGAAGCGGTTGTTCGCAGTTATTTTGGCTAAAGGTTGTGCAACCAAGTATTAGGCTGAGGGTGCCAATACTTTTGTCTGGCCCTTTTTTGGAATTTTGTGTGAAATGATCAATGATTTGATTTTTGCTTCATTCCCTTTTGTGTTTTTTCCTTGCAAGAAAATTAAATGAAGATAAAAATACCAAAGAATTTGTGATTGCAATCATTTTCAGGAAGAAACTGAGTATTATCTGACAGAATTGCACGGGTACCAATACTTTTGGCCAGCACTGTATGTCCGTATTTTATGTTTGTGTGCACTATGTATATGCATACGTTAAAATGTGTATAGAGTATTAGCATGTGCAAATTTTATATGTGTGCCTAATATAAATATACATGGAAATGTATATGTAGGTGGTGCCTGATGGAGGGTGGGGGGCCCAGATCAGAAGTCCTGATTAAGGGCCCTTCACTGTCATTGTCTGCCCCTTATATAAACAGTAAAATCTCCTTTAATAACTGGACTTCCATTGGGGTGGACTTCTCATAGATGGCCAGTAGGCATACTATATTGTGAATCTGGGCATCTCTCACAGAAAATCTGATCTGGATATGAGGGTGGTCTTCTATAAGCGGTGATGTTTTGGAGAGATTTAGGGAAAAGTCACAATTCTTATCCATCGATCTGGTAATTTGAGTAAAATATTTGTGTTGATAACTGATCACAAAGTCACAAAATATGTAAGATTTGGCATAATCTGGTTCATTTTTCAAAAAGTTATGCTCAATTTTTTTAGCACCAAGTTTTGTTGCTTTTTTGTAGACTTACACTAACTTAGTATATTGTGTGAGAATTAAATGAATTATGAATTAGTTGGCGCATTTTACCACACTCTGGGGGTCCCTGACAGTCCTTCTTTACCGGCCCTGTAGTGATGCCAATGTAAACTTCCAAGTGACCGCGCAGTCAATCACTGTCACGAATGCAGGACAACCTATGATTAGCTAATTTTTGGGAAATCCTTATAACAAAAGGGGATTGAAAATATTTACAATTATTTTAAAAGCATTAAAAAAAAAACAGACCCAATACTTATAATTAGTTTGTTGAAAGTAGTCTAATTAAAGGGAGCTGAAAGGATTAGAGATTATGAACCCGATTCACCAGTGTTTTTGCCAGAAAACTGGCATAAAGTTCTTGAAAAGTTGCAAAGTTTTGTGACTTTTCCCATTTTCACATAATTTTAACTTCTTTAAAGCCCAAGACGTACTGATACGTATCTGCGCCCTGGGACTTAAGAGCCTGATACGTATTAGTACATCTTTGCGATCGCGCCCGCACACAGGCTGTGCGGGCGTGATCGCCACCGGGTGTCAACTGATTGTCACAGTTGACACCCGGTGCTATGTGCTGGGAGAGGTTCCGCACATTAACCCCCGCAATGCTGCGATCGAAGTCGTTCGCAGCATTGCAGGGGCAAGGGGAGGTGATCGGGAAAGTCACCTCTCCTGCCGGCGTCCAGCAATGTGTGCCGTGGCTTCCCGGATGTTGCCATGATGACCCGATTCACTGAGGGGTGCAGTTTTAAGAATGGTGTCACTTTTGGGTATTTTCAGTCATAAAGACCCCTCAAAGTGACTTCAAATGTGATGTGGTCCCTAATAAAATGGTTTTGTAAATTTTGTTGGAAAAATTAGAAATCGCTGGTCAATTTTAACCCTTATAGTTCCCTAATAAAAATAAATTTGGGTTCCAAAATTGTGCTGATGTAAAGTAGACATATGGGAAATGTTATTTATTAACTTTTTTTGTGTGACATATCTCTCCGATTTAGGGGCATAAAAATTCAAATTTTGAAAATTGCAAAATTTTCAAAATTTTCGCCAAATATCTGTTTTTTTCACAAATAAACACAAGTGATATCGAAGAAATTTTACCACAATCATAAAGTACAATATGTCATGAAAAAATATTCTCAGAACCAGGGGGATCCGTTGAAGCGTTCCAGAGTAATTACCTCATAAAGTGACAGTGGTCAGAATTGTAAAAATTGGCCTGGTCATTAACGTGCAAACCACTTTGGGTTGTAAAGGGGTTAAGGACTCTACCTGCATATACAGTCATGGCGGAAAGTGCTGGCACCCTTGAAATTGTTTCAGAAAATTACACATGTTTTATTACACGCATGTTTATTTCCTTTGTGTTTATTGGAACAACACAAAAAAACTGAGAAAAAAAAGGCAAATTGGACATAATTTCACACAAAACTCCAAAAATGGGCCGGAATACATATATATATTTTTGATGGGACAACACTGAAGATGCGACACTTTGATACAATGTACAGTAGTCAGTGTACAGCTTGTTTAACTGTAAATTTGGTGTGCCTGCAAAATAACTCAACACACAGCCATTAATGTCTAAACCGCTGGCAACAAAAGTGAGTACACCCCTAAGTGTGTTCTCAGCTGATGTTATTTGTTGGTTTTTCTTTGCATCCCGAACAATTTTCTTGGCAGTTGAGGCTGAAATTTTTGTTGGTCTACCTGACTGTGGTTTGGTTTTTACAGAGCATCTGATTTTCCATTTGTTAATCACAGTTTGAACACTGCAGACTGGCATTATCAATTCCTGGGATATCTTTTTTTATCCCTTGCCTGTGTTATACTCTTTTTGCCTCCCTTTCCTGTGTTATACAGTTCAACTACCTTTTCCCGTAGATCCGTTGATAATTCTTTTGCTTTCCCCATCTCAAAATCCAGAAACGTCAGTGGCTGGATCCCAGAAACTCACTCAGCTTTATGCACACACACTGATTACAAGCAAACAGGTCATAGGTGAGGATGTTACCTTTAGTAGCCATTCAAACCCATTTGTGTCAAATTCTGTGCATGTTATCAGGCCAAAATCACCAGGGTATGTGAACTTTTTGATCAGGATTATTTGGATGTTTTTGGTTGTCATTAGTGATGAGCGAGCACTAAAATGCTCGAGTACTCGTTGCTCGGGTCGAGCAAATTGAAATACTCGGGTGCTCAACCCGAGCAATGAGCCCAATATAAGTCTAGGGGAAACTTGAGCATTTTTCAGGTGGCTCCCCAAGGCGGTCTGCAGAGGGCCTAAAAATTGCCCAAATCGATGGGAACTGTGCTCAAATGACATGGGAACAGCATGGGGAAGACCCCTGGAAGCATGTCTGACTCCCAGATCACTGCTGTCAACAACGTCGCCAGAGTATTAAACCACTTTTACGGCGTAAGGAACATCCTTTCCAGGGTGATGACTTGTATATAAGGCAAAATAAAAAAACAAAAACAAAAATACTCCTACACACCTTGGGCTATGTTCACACGTAGCATTTTTGACACGTTTTTGCACTTTTGCATTGCTTTCAACCAAGACAAATGCATTCACCAGGAAATGTCATTTTAACATTTTACAACCCTTATCTGGCCATGTGGTGTGTGACACATCATCAGACACATGCATACAGTGCTGAAAAGACATGGGAACAGCAAGGGGAAGACCTCTGGAAACATCTCTGACTCCCAGGTCACTGCCTAAATGTGTGCCCATCATAAGTGATCCCTGGCACATGCAAAGATGCCTCCCGCCATGCACCTGTCGTTGCAGACTTGCAACAATCACCGTCCACGTCCTTGTCCCACTGCAGTGTTCAGTTGTCCCTACCCCATTCCTTGGAATGCAAGCACAAGAATGCTGGCAGCCACCCACCCACAGGCTGCAACACTATACTGCCAATTTTTTGACAGCTGCTTGCACTTGAAATGTGGCCTTTTAGGCTCGTGGAGGCGGAAGCTTTTCATAACCTCATGCCGGCGGCGGCCGGGTGTCCATACTCGGTCCCCAGCCGCCACTATATTTCCCGGTATCGCCTCCGCCTTCCACAAGCACAGGTCCCATAACATTACCCGTGCCCTCCCCAGTGCACTTACTGGGAAGGACCGCCTAACCACAAACACGTGGACAGGTGAATGTGGCCAGGGACGGTACGGAGCCAGTCCACAACTTTTTTTGCTAAGAGTTGTATTTAGCTCGGTGAAAGGACTGGCATAGAGGGAAACCGTATCTACCCTGCGTGTCATTTCTCCCAGGAAGTCCTCTAAAGCTGCTTGCACTTGAAATGTGGCCTGAACATTACTGCTGGTACTTTTCTGTGGGAATTTTCTTGCCTCCTACCAGCCTGGAATATTTCCAGCAAACTATGGTACAACACCATGGTATTAGCACTGCCCCCAGTACCAGTAGCAAAGCCATCCTCAATTTCCTTCTCTGGAATTTTATTTGGTAGACTGAGTGGCTGCCCAAATACATTTTCTCACAAAGGAGCTGATGATAGAGTGGCAGTAGGTTCAAGTTTCTCCAGCCTGTTAGATATTAGAGGGTGAACGGCAGCACATTGGATCAGTGGTTAGCACTGAAGTCTTGCAGCACTGGGATCCTGGGTTCAAATCCCAGCAAGGACAACATCTGCAAGAAATTTGTATGTTCTCCCCATGTTTGCGTGTGTTTCCTCCTCAGTAAAAATAGAGAGTCCTGGAATCTTCCCACACACTTTTCTTAGCCAGGACTGCTTCTCGGCAGGGTTGGACAGTCCCACCAGAGAATTCTCTGGTGTGCCTTGGCTTCTACCTCAGGAGAGTTCATGATAGCGCTAACTTTGCAGCTGCTATGGGGCTCTTGAGCGGGTGAGAAAGGTTAGCTCTCAGAAACAAATCCTCTGGTGGGCACAATGTTTTTCAATCTGAAACAGCTTCTCACTGGGAGTTGTATTTCACCACAGCCATATTCTTTAGGTCTGTGAAAGGACTGGCATAGAGGGAAACCGTATCTACCCCGGTTGTCATTTCACCGTCACCAGGTTCCGCCCATTGTAACACACGACCATGCCTGGTTGTATGTTCAGCGGTGAGAGCCACAGATCAAGCTGCTGTGTTACAGCTTTCAACAACTATGCAGCGCTGGGCGGTTTGTCAATTAAGCATTAAGCATGTTATCTTCAGCACAGCCTGTTGCTGTTTGGCCAAGGCAGTGCTGCAGTGCTGTCAGCTTGTGACTGATGTGGTCATTTCGGAGATGGAGGAGGAGGTGCATGAGCTGAACAATGTGATTACATTGAGGTTAAATTGGTGATGCTGTTTTTTGTACTAAAGAAAGATCCTATTGTTAACCTAATACCCCTTTGAAGAGACATAGAGGAGGGTCTCAGTAAAAAAAATGTTCCCATTATAAAGGAGCGGGTCTTCTATAGTGGTAATGCCCATGCTGTGACTGCAAGGGTGGCCAAAATTTTTCAAAAAAAAACACTAACAATTTAAAGACACAAAGAGCATGGCCACAGTAACAAGGTACGACATGTTCCCATTAGAAAGGAGAGGGTCTGCTATACAGTTATAGGGTATGCAGTGAATCCAACGGCTGACAAATTTTAGGAAAAACCCCACTAAGAATTTAAGGACACACAGAGCAGGGCCACAGTAACAAGGTACGACATGCTCCCATTAGAAAGGAGAGGGTCTGCTATACAGTTATAGGGTATGCAGTGAGTCCAACGGCTGACCAATTTTAGGAAAAAACCCACTAAGAATTTAAAGACACATAGAGCAGGGCCACAGTAACGACAAATTCCCATTAGAAATGATAGGGTCGGCTATACTGTTATAGGGTATGCAGTGAGTCCAACGGCTGACAGACCAGGCCACAGTAATGACAAATTCCCATTAGAAAGGAGAGAGTCTCCCATAGTGTTGGACTATGCAGTGACTGCAAGGGCTGCCAAAATTTTGGAGGCACTTCAATGGCCCTTGGAAGAGACGTGGAGGAGCGCATCATAAAAATTTTTTACCATTAGAAAGCAGCGGGCCTCCTATACTTGTAATGCCATGCACTAAGTGTATGGGCTGACAAACATTTACTCCTGGGGGGTATACATGAACATACTGTATAAAAAAAATTTTTTACGGGCATCATAAAAATGTAGCACCCCGAGGGCTCGGCCGCTACAGGGGTATTGCACCTCTGCCAGAGGTGTGATATTCCACTCCCGGGTAAGGATGGAGTATGGACCAGGGTTCAGTTAGCTGCATACAGCACACTTACCCCATTTCCGAGGGATAGCTCAACGGTGCTCCCATTAGACAGAAATGCAGGCACGACAGACCATGTCCCTGGCTGGAGTGGGGAGGGGGTAGGAATACCCAGTGATGTAGGAGCAGATAGGGGTTGGTTCCTGAGCGTAGATAGGAGCCCATTGGTTGCTGGTCACCTGGGCTCATGTTCTAGAGGGAGGTATAAAAGGTGGGCACCATCTTAGAACAGTGTTCAGTCAGAGAGAAGAAGTGACGGAGTGGGGGCCTCTGCAAGGGGCTCTTCTCCGTAGGCGGGCCTAGCCTCTGAGGCCCAGCCAGCACAGAGAGAAGAGAAGAAGAGAAGTTCAGTGAGTGGAGTAAGAGAAGGAGTTCAGCCAGAGAGGGCTGACAGGGAGCTGTGGCTCAGTCTGGGCCCAGCTCCACGAGGCAGGCCTAGGGTGAAGGCCAGGAACAGAAAGGAACAAGAACAGAAAGGAACAAGAACAGAAAGGAACAGAAAAGAAAGAGAGAAACAGAAGGGCTCAGGAACAAGACGGCAGAAGGGACCCTAAGAACCCACGAGAATACAGGGTGAAGGGTCAGGCAGATTAAGGGTACCGGATCCCAAGTTGGTGGAGGAGAAACAGCCCTCAGCCAAAGACCGGAGGTCGTGATCATTTATTGGTGCGACACCTCATCACCTGCTAGGAAGGCACCATATAGGACAGCGGGGAACGGGAACCACGTTTACCCGCACAAGTCCGCGGCAGCTGGACAAAAGTGGGTCACTGGTGAGGCAGGCCAGAGAAAGGATTGAAGGGGGTCCTGTGCCATGCTCCTGAACTGCCTGGGGTTGACCGAGCCCCTCACCTGGTGGACGCAGCATGGCTCGGGCGGTCATTGCTGACAGAAGTGACCCGGAGTACATGAACTGTGAGTAAAAGACATTGGACTGCAGTACGTTGTCTGTGTACTCTTTCGCTCCTCCAGCACTAACGGCACTGGGACTCTCTGCACCATCACCCCCACCATCCACTACACTGCCCTGGGGCTGCACTCTTCCCGTGGGGAGTCACACTACCTCAGCTGCATACATCATCAGCCCCAGCGGTCTGCCTTGCAGCGGCGGTTCATAATAACCGCAATCCACGGGTGGCGTAGTCGGACATCACTTAGGACTGCTAAAGGACTACCACTGGTCTGACCACCCTGAGCCACGGAACCGGGTCGGCACTACTACCCCCACCGTCTCCCTATTGCCTGGCTCCGAGTGCCCCACGGCCCAGGGGCGAGTCAAACACCCTTTAAAAAATTATGTGGGTGTTGCATCATGGACCACGGTCACCCTGGTGATATGGTGGTGGAGGATGAGGAGAAGGAGGAGAACAAGAGCAAATAGCCAAAATCAGGAAGCGTATACCCATGTGTGGGTGTGAAAAGGTGCATGGGAATACACCTCCCAAGAAAAGACACTGGATTTGAGTTCACGTTACGCTGCTATCATTCGGTGGTGTTGAGAAGTCTGGCCCAATCCAGCCCTTGTTCATTTTTATAAGAGTCAGCCTGTCAGCATTTTCAGTTGACAGGAGGATGCGCTTATCAGTTATAATTCCACCAGCGGCACTAAAAACCCGATCTGATAAAACGCTGGCGGCAGGGCAGGCCAGGACCTCCAAGGCATAGAGAGCCAGTTCATTCCACATATCTAGCTTGGATACCCAATATTTATAAGGCACAGAGGAATCACGGAGGACGTTGGTACGGTACGGCAAGGTACTCCCTCAGCATCTTCCCAAACTTTTCACTCCTTGTGAGAGTACCCTGCGCCTCAGGGCCTGTGCGATGGGAGGGTCTGAGAAAAGTCTCCCAGAACTTTGACAGTGTTCCCCTGCCTCTGCTGGATTGAAGTTGTGTCTCTCTCGCCTGTACTCCTTGGTTGTCGAACGAAGTGTGCCCTCTGCCTCCAACGTTTTCAGATGGGAATTTTTTTAATAGTTCCGCAACAAGGGCCTTCTGGTACTGCCTCATTTTTGTACACCTGTCCGCCTCAGGAATAAGAGATATAAAGTTCTCCTTGTAGAGTGGGTCTAGAAGTGTCACCAACCAGTAATCACCTAAAATTTTGAGAATGCGAGGGTCATGGGAAAGGCAGCATAACATAAACTCAGCCATGCGTGCCAGACTACTAACAGGCAAGACTTCCGTGTCCTCACCAAGAGGATGACTGACCATGCTCTCCTCCTCCTCCTCCTCTCTGTCCTCTGGCCATCCACGCTGAACAAACGGTATGACAGCTGTGCAGATAGCACCGTCTATAGTGCATGAAACTAGTTACTGTCCTTCCTCCTCCTCCTCTTCCTCATTGTCACCCAATCCACGTTGGGATGAGATGAGGCTGGGCTGTGTGTAATCACCCTGTATGGTTAATTGCTCCATCTTATCGTGCTTTGCCTGCAATGCATCATCTTTGATTGTGAGCAGAGAGTGTTTCAGAAGACAGAGAAGCGGGATGGTGAGGCTAATTATGGCGTCATCGCCGCTCACCATCTTGGTGGAGTCCTCAAAGTTTTGGAGGATGGTACATATGTCTGACATCCACGTCCACTACTGAGGTCTTATGTGTGGAGTCTGAACTGAATACCGATAGCCTTTTTGATGCTGGTACTCAACAACTGCCCTCTTCTGCTCACAAATCCTTCCCAACATCTGCAATGTAGAGTTCCAACGTGTGGGGACATCACACACCAGTCTGTGAGCCAGAAGCTGCAAACGCTGCTGAAACACTGCAAGGGCAGCGGAAGCTGTAGCTGACTTTCTAAAATGGGCACACAGGCGGCATACTTTAACAAGCAGATCCGGCAGCTCCGGGTAGGATTTGAGTAACCGCTGAACCACGAGGTTAAGCACATGGGCCAGGCATGGTACGTGTGTGAGCTCGCCTCGCCTCAGAGCCGCCACCAGGTTCCGGCCATTGTCACACACGACCATGCCTGGCTGTAGGTTCAGCGGTTTGAGCCACAGATCTGCCTGCTCTTTCAGAGCTGTCCATAACTCTACAGCATTGTGTGGTTTTTCACCTAAGCATATTAGCTTCAGCACAGCCTGTTGCCGCTTGGCCGAGGCAGTGCTGCAGTGCTTCCAGCTTGAGACTGATGTGGTCATTTCGGAGATGGAGGCTGAGGAGGAGGAGGAGGCTGAGGAGCATGAGGTGCAGGAGCTATAGACCGTGGGGGGCAACCATGATTGACCTAAGGCCTGCAATCCTTGGCGTCGGGAGGACGTGTTCCGTCCCAAGGTTCGACTGGGTCCCGGCTTCCACTATGTTAACCCAGTGTGCCATCAGCGAGATGTACCGTCCCTGCCCACAAGCACTTGTCCACGTTCCGTGGTTAGGTGGACTTTACCGGTAACTGCATTGTTGAGGGCACGGCTAATGTTTTGGGACACGTGCTTGTGTAATGTGGGGACGGCACACTGGGAGAAATAGTGGCGGCTGGGGACAGAGTATCGAGGGACGGCCGCCACCATCAGGTTGCGGAATGCTTCTGTCTCCACAAGCCTAAAAGGCAACATTTCGAGCCAAGCAGTCATGAATTGTGAGAATTTAGTAGTGTGGCCTGTGGGACGTTGGCTGCATATTTGCGCTTGCATTCCAAGGACTGGAGTATGAACAACTGAATGCTGCGCTGGGACAAGGACATGTACGTGCTTCCTGATGCTGCTACTTGAGAGTGTGCAATGACAGGTGCAGGGCAGGAGGCATCTTTGCATGCACTATGGACAGGGGATTGGCTTGAATGCACAACAGCAGAAGAAGCAATGGTGCCACCTGTAGACACTGTTCCTGGACCCTGGTGTTCGGCCCACAAAATCGAGTGCTTTGCTGCCATGTGCCTGATCATGCTGGTGGTGGTCAGGCTGGTCGTTTTGCCACCCCTGCTGATGCTGGTCTGGCTCGTGATGCAAATGGCCTTTTTGGAGCTATCGGCAGAGTCTTTAAAAAGCAACCAGACTCAGGAAGACCTAACAGTTGTAGTGGCAACTTCCTTCGTGTTGGTGTTACGGGAAACGGTAGCCTGCCTTCTGTCTGCGGCCACCACACTGCTTCTTCCTGCCTGTTGGGGTGCTCTGCCTCCCTCCCCCTGTGTGCTGCTGTCCTTGCTCTGCATGTCCTCCTGCCAGGTTGGGTCAGTTACTATATCATCCACCACCTCGTCTCCCACTTCTGCACCCTGGTACTATTCCTGACTTTCTGCCAATTGTGTCTCATCATCGTCCACCTCTTGTGACAGTTTCCCACCGTCACCTTCATGTGACCGTGGATGCTCAAATATTTGGGCATCGCTACACGTGATCTCCTCTTGCCCCGCTTCAAGTGGACCGGGCGAGAGACCCGAATCTATAAATGGAAAAGTGAACAGCTCTTCAGATTGTCCAAGTGTGGGATCAGTTGTCTCTGGGTACTCGGCATGGTGGGAGGAAGGAGGATCAGGGTGAGGAATATGCGGTCCAGACTCACGGCTACTGAGACTTGACCGTGTGGAAGACAGGGTGGTGGTGGTGGTGGCTAAGTGACTGGAAGCATTATCCGCTATCCAACCAACAACCTTTTGACACTGATCTGGGTTCAATAGTGGTGTGCTGCGGTCCCCTAGAAATTGGAACAGGAAGGTCAGGCGAGAAGATGTGGGTGTTTGTTGTGGTACAATTTCGGTTTGCCCACGGCCTTGTCCTCGGTCTCTGCATGTACCATTACCATCACGTCCAGTTCCCCGTCCCTTGCCACGTGCCTTGCCCATTTTAAATGGAGGATAGCATCTTCCATGCTCACTACAAATGACTGAGTTTGAAGCGAAGTTATATGTGATCGGTGTGATGGAGAAAACAGAGTTTAAAATACCTGGCCTGTAGGTAAGTAGTGTGAACAGCAAACTGCTGTGAATTGCTTCACTGACACACTGAAAAAATGGAGGCCAGAAATGGCAGTATTTTCTGACAACGTATATGTGATCCGTGTGACGGAGAAAACACAGTTTTAAATAGCTGGATTTCTAGCGCTCTAATATGGAAAGGACCTGGCTGTATTCTGCAGTGCCAACAAGCAAATGGCGCAGAAAAACGGTGTTCTCTGGATTGCTTTATAAGTAAATAATGAGGATTAAGATCCAAAGAAAAGTATTCCTGGCCCCTGAGACCTGGGCCTTTGTATAGAAATATCTAACAGCAGCAGAAGGCAGAATTGGAATGGAGCCTCTTGTGCTATATGCACTGCAGTCTGCTATATACCCTGCCTGCCTATATACACTGCCTGCCTGATATCTCTGCAGATGGATTAGTCCTCAGAAGGACTGTTTGTTGATATGGATATGTGTAATGTGCGGTTTTTCTCCCTACACTACCTAATGCACGATCAAATCTCTCCCTAACGCAGCAGCAGCTCTCCCTACACTGTCTGATCCGAAGTGACTGTGATGAGCATGGCGGCGCCAGGTCTGATATACACCTGATGATGCTGTGCGGCCAGCCAATCACTGTAATGCCCACAACCAACATGGCTATGGCATTACAGTGCATGGCAGGCAATCCCTGCATGTTCATTGGCTCTGTAAAGAGCGCCAAACATGCAGGGAGGGGACCCGACTTCCCGCCCGACCAACCCGGAAATACTCGGTGAGCGCAGAGCATCTCGAGTAGTGAGATACTCGGGCAAGCACCGAGCAGTAGCGAGCATGCTCGCTCATCACTAGTTGTCATTAAGATTTAAAAAGAGAAAACACAGAAATGTGACAGTAAATGGCTTCACCCAACCAATAACCATGAGTGGAGAAAAAGTGTTTTTGTTATCATTCAATTTATCTGAAACAAGGCCAAGAAAGCAAAAATTCTGCCGGGGTATGTAAACTTTTGAGCAGAACTGTATATGCGCCAGCCCCAGTGTCTCCTATTCTATATACTCCAGCCCCAGTGTCTCCTATTCTATATACTCCAGCTTCTTCTGTGATGTATATGCTCTAGCCCCAATGTATCCTGTGATGAATATACGCCAGCCCCAGTGTCTCCTATTCTATATACTCCAGCTCCAGTGTCTTCTGTGACGTAGCTAATGTAGCCCTAATGTCTCTTATGCAGAGGCGTCGCATGATAAAGTAGTGAGACACAAGCTCCCTGGCCTATCACTATCTCTTTCATATGCCACAGATCGCCATAGGCCTGCGGTTAACGAGATGTCAGCATACTCACGCAGGTGGCTCGATGACATCATTGCATCGCTCTGCTCTGCAGTCCCGCCATGGAAGAGGAGACAGAGGCCGTGATGTAGGGAATCAGGATTAAGTGAGAATAAACTTTATTTTTTTAAATGATCGGGCAGTGGAGCCATCCTACTATATATCTGGAGTAGTGGGTCCATCATACTACATATGGAGTAGTGGGGCCATTATACTATATGTATGTGGGGCAGTGGGACCATCATAGTATATACAGGTGCATCTCACTAAATTAGAATATCTTCAAAAAGTTAATTTATTCCAGTTCTTCAATACTGTTTCAGTATGCTCCACAATCATGAGGAAGACTGCTGACTTGACAGATGTCCAGAAGGCAGTCATTGACACACTCCACAAGGTCCTAGAGTTCCAATTTTCATTTGGAAATCAAGGTCCCAGAGTCTGGAGGAAGAGTGGAGAGTCCACAATCCAAGCTGCTTGAGGTCTAGTGTGAAGGCTCCACAATCAGTGATGGTTTGGGGGGCCATGTCATCTGCTGGTGTAGGTCCACTGTGTTTTATCAAGACCAAAGTCAGCACAGCCATCTACCAGGACATTTTACAGCACTTCATGCTTCCCTCTGCCGACAAGCTTTTTGGAGATGGAAATGTCATTCTCCAGCAGGACTTGGCCCCTGTCCACACTGCTAAAAGTACCAATACCTGGTTTACACACAACAGTATCACTGTGCTTGATTGGCAGCAAAATCGCCTGACCTTAACCCCATAGAGAATCTATTATAGAGAATCTATGGGGTATTGTTAAGAGGAAGATGAGAGACACCAGACCCAACAATGCAAATGAGCTGAAAGACAGCTTTTTGTATTGAAGAACTGAAATAAATTAACTTTTTGATGATATTCTAATTTAGTGAGATGCACCTGTATATGGAGCAGTGGGACCATCATGCTATATATATGGAGGAGTGGGGGCATCATACTAAATATAGAGCAGTGTGTGTGTGTCACCCCAGGCCTGGATGCCACAAACAATAATCTGTTTCTGAAAGCAGGAGGGAGGTCCCCTGGTTAGGGACAATTAGCATACAGCACCTCCTGTCCCAGGCCAGCAGGGGGAGCTGGCTGCCCCTATAAAAGCTGGAACTGGGGGCAGGGTTAGAGAGAACTGGATGACATAGCTCAGGAGTGAGACTAGTCCCAGAGAAGGAGGGACAGTTCAGCTGTAGCTGAGGAGTCCGTGAGGCAGAGGAGAAACTGCAAGCCAGGGACAGAGGCGACGAGAGCCGGTCCTGGCAGAGAACCAATCTACCGGGCATTGGGGTCCGATGCTGTCAGGGTTACAAGCCCAGCAGCAGAGAACCAACCTGCGAGGGATTTCAGGTCCCTATGTGTGTGTGTGTGTGTGGGCAGGTGTTTGTGTGGGCAGGTGTCTGTGTGGGCAGGTGTGTGTGTGTGTATATGTGTGTGTGTGTATATGTGTGTCTGTGTGGGCAGGTGTGTGTGTGTGTGGGCAGGTGTGTGTGTGGGCAGGTGTGTGTATATGGGTGTGTGTGTGTGTTTGTGGGCAGGTGTCTGTGTGGGCAGGTGTGTGTGTGTGTGTGGGCAGGTGTGTGTGTGTGTGTGGGCAGGTGTGTGTGTGTGGGCAGGTGTGTGTGTGGGCAGGTGTGTGTATATGGGTGTGTGTGTGTGTTTGTGGGCAGGTGTCTGTGTGGGCAGGTGTGTGTGTGTGTGTGGGCAGGTGTGTGTGTGTGTGTGGGCAGGTGTGTGTGTGTGGGCAGGTGTGTGTGTGGGTGGGCAGGTGTTTGTGTGTGTGTGTGGGCAGGTGTGTATGTGTGTGTGTGTGTGTGAGTGTAGTGTAGTGTAGTGTGTAGTGTAGTGTAGTGTAGTGTAGTGTAGTGTAATGTAGTGTAATGTAGTGTAGTGTAGTGTAGTGTAGTGTGAGTGTATTAATATAGTCATCTACCTCCTTCTCTGGCGCTGGATCCTGAAGAATGTGGCAGTAGATCAGTATAGTAACACACACCACACTACATACACATATAAGCAGCTTTAGTATAAAGAATCCTCATGGGGGGGCTTCTTTAAGTGAGATGGAGGTATGGCATGAGACCACTTGTCTCTGCCGAATGTCTGCGCAGGGCCTGTGTGGCTAGCAGTTTTACTGGCCCATTGTGATTGGCCTCTTAGCAGGTTTATTGCATGTATCCGGCAGTTTGTCATATTAGTAAGTCTTTAAAACCTTTCAGAAATTACAGGACATAGTTGGGGTTTGTGCACACTGAGTTTTTGAGGAGTCTTTGGAGCAGAAACGGAGTGGAAACTCACCTCAAAAATGTAAAACTTCTCAAAAACTTGGAGGTTCAGTTTCTGCTTTGAAAGCGTCAGAAAGACTCCTTGTACTCACAGCCTTAGTATGATTGAGAAAAAGACATGTCCATCAAGTTCTATGGAGTGATTGGTAAGGGGTGTAGATCCATCCATAATGTCTGATCCAATGCTTTACTAGAGCCTAAAGCTGGAAAATCTGGGTTATGTTAATAAAAAATAAACCTTAGAAAATAAGTTTTCTGCCCTTTTCTTTCTAGTGTCCTGCATGTGGTTTTCTTCTGTAGAATACACTAGATGTGCGAGTATACAAGTATTCCATGTCACCTCTGTGAAGTTACTGAGCATTCACATCACTTTGTAGAAAGCACCATGTCCATGTACCTGAACATCGCTGGTTGTATGGGGATCAGTGCCAAAAAAGGGGAAAAAAGGGCCCGATTTGTAATGTGTTTTTAAGTCACTTTTCTTTTTATGTCTTTTAGTATTCCTACATATTTTTGCGCCTGATTCTTATAAATTGTGCGTGTGGTTTCATGAATTTGGGTGGATTTAGCACAAGTCTCATATGTTCGACTGCAATGTCGCAAAAAAACGGAGTAAAAATGACAGCCGTCTATAGAATAATTTGGGGTGGGGGCCTAGTACATTTCTGCAGAAGGGTCTAGGCTATTTTTGCTGTCACTTGAGAGCTTGAGGACGGTGAGTGGTTTTTTGCTCCTTTCATGTGGTGTTGGTGCAGTGTGTCGGCCATTGTTGCTGTGGTTTTGTGCTTGTGGGGCGGCGTGGCCTGGAGTCATGGGGACTCGGTCTGGCAGCATGGCTGCTGTGAGGCACCGGGCCGCCCGCCCTGCTGGTGCATTGTCGCTGCGGCGGTGGGTGGCGCACGGCTCCGCTCCCGTTCAGGCAGGAAATGTTAGGACCCACTATGAGGTTTGCCGTGACGTGGCAGTGGGCTTCATACAGTCTGATCATTACATGAAATGGATGAGTTTTTGGAGGTGCGCTCCATGCTCCTTTTTTTTACATTTTTGTAAAGACTTTGCAACATTTTAAATAAACCCAGGCGAAGACATAAAATAGACTTTACAAAAGGGGCAAATTAAAACCGTATAAGGCCGAAATGAGAAACAGACAAAAACACAGAAAACCACACAAAAATGTGCAAATGAAAACATGGATTGTGCCCAAAGTTTATTATTATAGAGGGATTGATACCTTTAGATATAAAAAGGGACTTAAAATGGGAGTCGCATCACAGCTCAATACAACCTACTTTATATTTCACCAAATACATTAATGTAATTATAGCGGAGCATGGTATGGATGGTGTATATAAACATGCAGACAAGATGGCGGTATATTATCGTACCTATAGCGGTGCACAGTATGGTATGGATGGTGTATATAAACATGCAGACAAGATGGCGGTATATTATCGTACCTATAGCGGTGCATGGTATGGTATGGATGGTGTATATAAACATGCAGACAACATGGCGGTATATTATCGTACCTATAGCGGTGCATGGTATGGATGGTGTATATAAACATGCAGAGAAGATGGCGGTATATTATCGTACCTATAGCGGTGCACAGTATGGATGGTGTATATAAACATGCAGACAAGATGGCGGTATATTATCGTACCTATAGCGGTGCATGGTATGGTATGGATGGTGTATATAAACATGCAGACAAGATGGCGGTATATTATCATACCTATAGCGGTGCATGGTATGGATGGTGTATATAAACATGCAGACAACATGGCGGTATATTATCGTACCTATAGCGGTGCATGGTATGGATGGTGTATATAAACATGCAGACAACATGGCGGTATATTATCATACCTATAGCGGTGTATGGTATGGATGGTGTATATAAACATGCAGACAACATGGCGGTATATTATCGTACCTATAGAGGTGCATGGTATGGATGGTCTAAATAAACATGCAGACAACATGGCGGTATATTATCGTACCTATAGCGGTGCATGGTATGGATGGTGTAAATAAACATGCAGACAAGATGGCGGTATATTATCATACCTATAGAGGTGCATGGTATGGATGGTGTATATAAACATGCAGACAACATGGCGGTATATTATCGTACCTATAGAGGTGCATGGTATGGATGGTGTATATAAACATGCAGACAACATGGCGGTATATTATCGTACCTATAGAGGTGCATGGTATGGATGGTGTATATAAACATGCAGACAACATGGCAGTATATTATCGTACCTATAGAGGTGCATGGTATGGATGGTGTATATAAACATGCAGACAACATGGCGGTATATTATCGTACCTATAGAGGTGCATGGTATGGATGGTGTATATAAACATGCAGACAACATGGCGGTATATTATCGTACCTATAGAGGTGCATGGTATGGATGGTGTATATAAACATGCAGACAACATGGCGGTATATTATCATACCTATAGCGGTGTATGGTATGGATGGTGTATATAAACATGCAGACAAGATGGCGGTATATTATCGTACCTATAGCGGTGCATAGTATGGATGGTGTATATAAACATGCAGACAACATGGCGGTATATTATCGTACCTATAGAGGTGCATGGTATGGATGGTGTATATAAACATGCAGACAACATGGCGGTATATTATCATACCTATAGCGGTGTATGGTATGGATGGTGTATATAAACATGCAGACAACATGGCGGTATATTATCATACCTATAGCGGTGCATGGTATGGATGGTGTATATAAACATGCAGACAACATGGCGGTATATTATCGTACCTATAGAGGTGCATGGTATGGATGGTCTAAATAAACATGCAGACAACATGGCGGTATATTATCGTACCTATAGCGGTGCATGGTATGGATGGTGTAAATAAACATGCAGACAAGATGGCGGTATATTATCATACCTATAGAGGTGCATGGTATGGATGGTGTATATAAACATGCAGACAACATGGCGGTATATTATCGTACCTATAGCGGTGCATGGTATGGATGGTGTATATAAACATGCAGACAACATGGCGGTATATTATCGTACCTATAGCGGTGTATGGTATGGATGGTGTATATAAACATGCAGACAACATGGCGGTATATTATCGTACCTATAGAGGTGCATGGTATGGATGGTCTAAATAAACATGCAGACAACATGGCGGTATATTATCGTACCTATAGCGGTGCATGGTATGGATGGTGTAAATAAACATGCAGACAAGATGGCGGTATATTATCATACCTATAGAGGTGCATGGTATGGATGGTGTATATAAACATGCAGACAACATGGCGGTATATTATCGTACCTATAGCGGTGCATGGTATGGATGGTGTATATAAACATGCAGACAAGATGGCGGTATATTATCATACCTATAGAGGTGCATGGTATGGATGGTGTATATAAACATGCAGACAACATGGCGGTATATTATCATACCTATAGCGGTGCATGGTATGGATGGTGTATATAAACATGCAGACAACATGGCGGTATATTATCGTACCTATAGCGGTGCATGGTATGGATGGTGTATATAAACATGCAGACAAGATGGCGGTATATTATCATACCTATAGAGGTGCATGGTATGGTATGGATGGTGTATATAAACATGCAGACAAGATGGCGGTATATTATCGTACCTATAGCGATGCATGGTATGGATGGTGTATATAAACATGCAGACAACATGGCGGTATATTATCGCACCTATAGCGGTGCATGGTATGGATGGTGTATATAAACATGCAGACAACATGGCGGTATATTATCGTACCTATAGAGGTGCATGGTATGGATGGTGTATATAAACATGCAGACAACATGGCGGTATATTATCGTACCTATAGAGGTGCATGGTATGGATGGTGTAAATAAACATGCAGACAACATGGCGGTATATTATCGTACCTATAGCGGTGCATGGTATGGATGGTGTATATAAACATGCAGACAACATGGCGGTATATTATCGTACCTATAACGGTGCATGGTATGGATGGTGTATATAAACATGCAGACAAGATGGCGGTATATTATCATACCTATAGAGGTGCATGGTATGGATGGTGTATATAAACATGCAGACAACATGGCGGTATATTATCATACCTATAGCGGTGCATGGTATGGATGGTGTATATAAACATGCAGACAAGATGGCGGTATATTATCATACCTATAGAGGTGCATGGTATGGTATGGATGGTGTATATAAACATGCAGACAAGATGGCGGTATATTATCGTACCTATAGCGGTGCATGGTATGGATGGTGTATATAAACATGCAGACAAGATGGCGGTATATTATCATACCTATAGAGGTGCATGGTATGGTATGGATGGTGTATATAAACATGCAGACAAGATGGCGGTATATTATCGTACCTATAGCGGTGCATGGTATGGATGGTGTATATAAACATGCAGACAACATGGCGGTATATTATCGCACCTATAGCGGTGCATGGTATGGATGGTGTATATAAACATGCAGACAACATGGCGGTATATTATCGTACCTATAGCGGTGCATGGTATGGATGGTGTATATAAACATGCAGACAAGATGGCGGTATATTATCGTACCTATAGCGGTGCATAGTATGGATGGTGTATATGAACATGCAGACAACATGGCGGTATATTATCGTACCTATAGCGGTGCATAGTATGGATGGTGTATATGAACATGCAGACAAGATGGCGGTATGTTATCATACCTATAGCGGTGCATGGTATGGATGGTGTATATAAACATGCAGACAAGATGGCGGTATATTATCGTACCTATAGCGGTGCATAGTATGGTATGGAAGGTGTATATAAACATGCAGACAAGATGGCGGTATATTATCATACCTATAGCGGTGCATGGTATGGATGGTGTATATAAACATGCAGACAAGATGGCGGTATATTATCGTACCTATAGCGGTGCATGGTATGGATGGTGTATATGAACATGCAGACAAGATGGCGGTATATTATCGTACCTATAGCGGTGCATGGTATGGATGGTGTATATAAACATGCAGACAACATGGCGGTATATTATCGTACCTATAGCGGTGCATAGTATGGATGGTGTATATGAACATGCAGACAACATGGCGGTATATTATCATACCTATAGCGGTGCATAGTATGGATGGTGTATATGAACATGCAGACAAGATGGCGGTATGTTATCATACCTATAGCGGTGCATGGTATGGATGGTGTATATAAACATGCAGACAAGATGGCGGTATATTATCGTACCTATAGCGGTGCATGGTATGGTATGGAAGGTGTATATAAACATGCAGACAAGATGGTAGTATATTATTGTACCTATAGCGGTGCAAGGTATGGATGGTGTATATAAACATGCAGACAAGATGGCGGTATATTATCGTACCTATAGCGGTGCATGGAATGGATGGTGTATATGAACATGCAGACAAGATGGCGGTATATTATCGTACCTATAGCGGTGCATAGTATGGATGGTGTATATGAACATGCAGACAAGATGGCGGTATGTTATACCTATAGCGGTGCATGGTATGGATGGTGTATATAAACATGCAGACAACATGGCGGTATATTATCATACCTATAGCGGTGCATGGTATGGATGGTGTATATAAACATGCAGACAAGATGGCGGTATATTATCGTACCTAAAGCGGTGCATGGTATGGATGGTGTATATAAACATGCAGACAAGATGGCGGTATATTATCGTACCTATAGCGGTGCATAGTATGGATGGTGTATATGTACCTGCAGACAACATGGCGGTATATTATTATACCTATAGCGGTGCATGATATGGATGGTGTATATAAACATGCAGACAAGATGGCGGTATATTATCGTACCTATAGCGGTGCATGGTATGGTATGGATGGTGTATATAAACATGCAGACAAGATGGCGGTATATTATCGTACCTATAGCGGTGCATGGTATGGATGGTGCATATAAACATGCAGACAAGATGGCGGTATATTATCGTACCTATAGCGGTGCATGGTATGGATGGTGTATATAAACATGCAGACAAGATGGCGGTATATTATCGTACCTATAGCGATGCATAGTATGGATGGTGTATATAAACATGGAGACAAGATGGCGGTATATTATTATACCTATAGCGGTGCATGGTATGGATGGTGTATATAAACATTCAGACAAGATGGCGGTATATTATCATACCTATAGCGGTGCATGGAATGGATGGTGTATATGAATATGCAGACAAGATGGCGGTATATTATCGTACCTATAGCGGTGCATAGTATGGATGGTGTATATGAACATGCAGACAAGATGGCGGTATGTTATCATACCTATAGCGGTGCATGGTATGGATGGTGTATATAAACATGCAGACAAGATGGCGGTATATTATCGTACCTATAGCGGTGCATGGTATGGATGGTGTATATAAACATGCAGACAAGATGGCGGTATATTATCGTACCTAAAGCGGTGCATGGTATGGATGGTGTATATAAACATGCAGACAAGATGGCGGTATATTATCGTACCTATAGCGGTGCATAGTATGGATGGTGTATATGTACATGCAGACAACATGGCGGTATATTATTATACCTATAGCGGTGCATGATATGGATGGTGTATATAAACATGCAGACAACATGGCGGTATATTATCGTACCTATAGCGGTGCATAGTATGGATGGTGTATATAAACATGCAGACAAGATGGCGGTATATTATCGTACCTATAGCGGTGCATGGTATGGTATGGATGGTGTATATAAACATGCAGACAAGATGGCGGTATATTATCGTACCTATAGCGGTGCATGGTATGGATGGTGCATATAAACATGCAGACAAGATGGCGGTATATTATCGTACCTATAGCGGTGCATGGTATGGATGGTGTATATAAACATGCAGACAAGATGGCGGTATATTATCGTACCTATAGCGATGCATAGTATGGATGGTGTATATAAACATGCAGACAAGATGGCGGTATATTATTATACCTATAGCGGTGCATAGTATGGATGGTGTATATAAACATACAGACAAGATGGCGGTATATTATCGTACCTATAGCGATGCATAGTATGGATGGTGTATATAAACATGCAGACAAGATGGCGATATATTATCGTACCTATAGCGGTGCATAGTATGGATGGTGTATATAAACATGCAGACAAGATGGCGGTATATTATCGTACCTATAGCGGTGCATAGTATGGATGGTGTATATAAACATGCAGACAAGATGGCGGTATATTATCGTACCTATAGCGGTGCATGGTATGGATGGTGTATATAAACATGCAGACAAGATGGCGGTATATTATCATACCTATAGCGGTGCATGGTATGGATGGTGTATATAAACATGCAGACAAGATGGCGGTATATTATCGTACCTAAAGCGGTGCATGGTATGGATGGTGTATATAAACATGCAGACAAGATGGCGGTATATTATCGTACCTATAGCGGTGCATAGTATGGATGGTGTATATAAACATGCAGACAACATGGCGGTATATTATCGTACCTATAGCGGTGCATAGTATGGATGGTGTATATGAACATGCAGACAACATGGCGGTATATTATCGTACCTATAGCGGTGCATAGTATGAATGGTATATATGAACATGCAGACAACATGGCGGTATATTATTATACCTATAGCGGTGCATAGTATGGATGGTGTATATGAACATGCAGACAACATGGCGGTATATTATTATACCTATAGCGGTGCATAGTATGGATGGTGTATATGAACATGCAGATGTGGCACCCCAGGGGTCTGGTTTCCACAGTAACAGCAATGTTATGTCTGAGAGCAGGTGGGAGGTCTCTTGGTCAGGAATCCTATGCATGCCACACCTCCTGCCCAGTCCTGGGAGGGGAAGAACTTCCCCTATATAAACCTGGGGCTGAGGCAGGGTTAGAGAGTTCAGAGGGAGAGTTCAGCCAGGAGGGCTGACAGGGAGCTCTGGCTCCGGCTGGGCCCAGCTCCTGGGCAATGCCAGAAGTAGAGACAGAGAAGAGAAGCAGCTATGGGAAGAAACAACAGGAGCTCTGTGGGAGCAGTGTTACAAGGAGTCAGGGGCTGGCAGCTGCAGAGCTCGCCCTGACTGAGAAGATTTCTTACCGGACCCGGAGTCCGAGGCTGTGGGGACTAACTCCTACCCAGCAGCAGAATCCGTCAGGCAGGGGATTCCAGGTCCTCTGGCCAAGAAACCCGAAGGCACGGTCACACGCATGGGACCAGCACCGCCGTCGTGGAGCGGAAGCTACTAGAAGGCCCCGAGTCACCGGCCATACGGGTGAGCACCACACGGTACACTCAGGGACGTGGGCTACTTATACCCGCCTCTAGCAAGGTAGCCAGAAGAGTACAGTTAGTTTGGGAGGCCTACAACTCCGCCTGGCCAGGGGAGATCCCATCTGCTCAAGGACTGACCAGGCCCCAATCGCTAGCCAGTACTCCGGGAGGGTCTATCTTTGTCACCAGTAAAGACCCTGAACTACACCGTACCGTCTCCGAGTGGTTCCTGCTACCCCCATCATCCACGTCGGCTGCCCTGAGGCCATACCCCTCCCGTTGGGGGTTATACTATCACGCTGCACAATCCTACCACCGGCCTCAGCGGTCTGCCCTGCAGCTGCAGCTCCATAGCTGCATTCAACGGGTGGCGTAGTCGTCCAACATCTACCGCTGATACAGCGCCACTTAGTCTGACTCCCTGGGCACGGACCGGATCACCGCCACGAGACTACAACCCTCAACAGATCCGGCTCCGGGTAAGCTCTCGCGTGCGCAACGCTGCGCGACAAAGGCCAGGGGCGCGTCAACTTTTGGCGTAGTCGGCAGGATTTCGTGCCCGCAACCACCGGGTACTGCGTGCCTGAAAAAGACTGTTCAAACTTACCTGTGGTGAAGATTCCCGCCATCCGGCGCCATCTTCCGCTTCCTTCCCACCATCGGTGGAGTGTTCCCGCCATCCGGCGCCATCTTCAGCCTTCTTCCCGCCATACGTGGAGTTTTCCCGCCATTGGACGCCATCTTGAGGACGCCGCGCGGGAAGAAGAGGGGCGTGGACTCCGAAAGCGCGCGAGAACTGAAGCCCCGCCTCACGTCCGGACGTTGCGTAAGGTCCTGGAAGGAGCCCAGCAGACGCCGACGTCACAGGAGCGCGACGGAAGGTCCTCAACCCTGACGATCCACTGCGGAGCCGCGGCCTACGGAAGAGGATCATCGCAAGGTAGGCCACGGTCCACTAGGGGGGAGAAGGATGCCGGATACGGAGGAGAGCTTCACCGCTTCAACCCCCGCCAGCGCCACCGCTGTTGCGGTCATGCCTTTCACCATGCCCTATATCCCGGGGGCAGCCTGGCTACCCCAGTACTCAGGGGAGTCACATACCCTGCATGACTTTAGAGAAAAGCTGGATAGCCTCTTACAGGTGTACCCCCTCACAGAGGAGCAAAAAGTGAGCATCCTGGTGGCCCAATTAACCGGGGAAGCCCAAAGGGAGGTAAAGTCCTGGCCACCTGGGAGGAGGACTGTCGCAGAGATACTAACCCAGCTAACCGAGGAGGAGCTGCAGTACTACCAATACGAGGAAAGCCAAGAGGACCCGGACGGGTCTGAGGACTACCCTCAGGAGGGAGCACAAAGAGGACATAGCTACTGAAGGGAAGTAGCGTGAATAAAGAGCTGTAAATAGTTACCCGTAAGGGTACAAGGACTGCTGCTAATTAAAATATGGTCCCCGTTGGGATTAGTGAATTGTTCCCCATGTGCCCCTATCTTAAACCAGGCTGAGGACTGTGAGCAGCCATTCCTTATCCCCACTGGCCGAGGACTGAGAGCGGCCATATCCTGTAAATAATTATGTGTTTCTAGTAATTTATGGGAGTCTTTGGTGGATTTACCGGGAATCCTTTGTACATAGTTGGAGCGTAACCCAGGACGGACTAAAGACTGTTAAGGACTCGGGGCAAGACAGACCCCTACCTGGTTACGTCTCCCTGTTTTGGTGAAATGGACACCTTTGTTTTCTTCAAAGACTGCACCCGGTTGCGGACATGCCGTGACCATCCTAATGTGTTTTTTTTTCTTTATTATACTATTATTGTTTATACCTTGTTATGTTTAAAAATATGTTTAGTCCCGGAGTACTAAATTTCACTAGGGGGGAATGTGGCACCCCAGGGGTCTGGTTTCCACAGTAACAGCAATGTTATGTCTGAGAGCAGGTGGGAGGTCTCTTGGTCAGGAATCCTATGCATGCCACACCTCCTGCCCAGTCCTGGGAGGGGAAGAACTTCCCCTATATAAACCTGGGGCTGAGGCAGGGTTAGAGAGTTCAGAGGGAGAGTTCAGCCAGGAGGGCTGACAGGGAGCTGTGGCTCCGGCTGGGCCCAGCTCCTGGGCCATGCCAGAAGTAGAGACAGAGAAGAGAAGCAGCTATGGGAAGAAACAACAGGAGCTCTGTGGGAGCAGTGTTACAAGAAGTCAGGGGCTGGCAGCTGCAGAGCTCGCCCTGACTGAGAAGATTTCTTACCGGACCCGGAGTCCGAGGCTGTGGGGACTAACTCCTACCCAGCAGCAGAATCCGTCAGGCAGGGGATTCCAGGTCCTCTGGCCAAAAAACCCGAAGGCACGGTCACACGCATGGGACCAGCACCGCCGTCGTGGAGCGGAAGCTACTAGAAGGCCCCGAGTCACCGGCCATACGGGTGAGCACCACACGGTACACTCAGGGACGTGGGCTACTTATACCCGCCTCTAGCAAGGTAGCCAGAAGAGTACAGTTAGTTTGGGAGGCCTACAACTCCGCCTGGCCAGGGGAGATCCCATCTGCTCAAGGACTGACCAGGCCCCAATCGCTAGCCAGTACTCCGGGAGGGTTTTTCTTTGTCACCAGTAAAGACCCTGAACTACACCGTACCGTCTCCGAGTGGTTCCTGCTACCCCCATCATCCACGTCGGCTGCCCTGAGGCCATACCCCTCCCGTTGGGGGTTATACTATCACGCTGCACAATCCTACCACCGGCCTCAGCGGTCTGCCCTGCAGCGGCAGCTCCATAGCTGCATTCAACGGGTGGCGTAGACGTCCAACATCTACCGCTGATACAGCGCCACTTAGTCTGACTCCCTGGGCACGGACCGGATCACCGCCACGAGACTACAACCCTCAACAGATCCGGCTCCGGGTAAGCTCTCGCGTGCGCAACGCTGCGCGACACAGGCCCAGGGGCGCGTCACAGACAACATGGCGGTATATTATTATACCTATAGCGGTGCATAGAATGGATGGTGTATATGAACATGCAGACAACATGGCGGTATATTATCGTACCTATAGTGGTGCATAGTATGGATGATGTATATGAACATGCAGACAACATGGCGGTATATTATCGTACCTATAGTGGTGCATAGTATGGATGGTGAATATGAACATGCAGACAACATGGCGGTATGTTATTATACCTATAGCGGTGCATAGAATGGATGGTGTATATGAACATGCAGACAACATGGCGGTATATTATCATACCTATAGTGGTGCATAGTATGGATCGTGTATATGAACATGCAGACAACATGGCAGTATATTATCGTACCTGTAGTGGTGCATAGTATGGATGGTGTATATGAACATGCAGACAACATGGCGGTATATTATTATACCTATAGCGGTGCATAGCATGGATGGTGTATATAAACATGCAGACAACATGGCGGTATATTATCGTACCTATAGCGGTGCATAGTATGGATGGTGTATATGAACATGCAGACAACATGGCGGTATATTATCGTACCTATAGCGGTGCATAGTATGGATGGTGTATATGAACATGCAGACAACATGGCGGTATATTATTATACCTATAGCGGTGCATAGTATGGATGGTGTATATGAACATGCAGACAACATGGCGGTATATTATTATACCTATAGCGGTGCATAGTATGGATGGTATATATAAACATGCAGACAACAAGGCGGTATATTATTATACCTATAGCGGTGCATAGTATGGATGGTGTATATGAACATGCAGACAACATGGCGGTATATTATTATACCTATAGCGGTGCATAGTATGGATGGTGTATATGAACATGCAGACAACATGGCGGTATATTATCGTACCTATAGCGGTGCGTGGTATGGATGGTGTATATGAACATGCAGACAACATGGCGGTATATTATCGTACCTATAGCGGTGCATAGTATGGATGGTGTATATGAACATGCAGACAACATGGCGGTATATTATCGTACCTATAGCGGTGCATAGTATGGATGGTGTATATAAACATGCAGAGAACATGGCGGTATATTATTATACCTATAGCGGTGCATAGTATGGATGGTGTATATGAACATGCAGACAACATGGCGGTATATTATTATACCTATAGCGGTGCATGGTATGGATGGTGTATATAAACATGCAGACAACATGGCGGTATATTATACCTATAGCGGTGCATAGTATGGATGGTGTATATGAACATGCAGACAACATGGCGGTATATTATTGTAGCTATAGTGGTGCATAGTATGGATGGTGTATATGAACATGCAGACAACATGGCGGTATATTATCGTACCTATAGCGGTGCATAGTATGGATGGTGTATATGAACATGCAGACAACATGGCGGTATATTATCGTACCTATAGCGGTGCGTGGTATGGATGGTGTATATGAACATGCAGACAACATGGCGGTATATTATCGTACCTATAGTGGTGCATAGTATGGATGGTGTATATGAACATGCAGACAACATGGCGGTATATTATCGTACCTATAGCGGTGTATGGTATGGATGGTGTATATAAACATGCAGACAACATGGCGGTATATTATCGTACCTATAGCGGTGCATAGTATGGATGGTGTATATAAACATGCAGACAACATGGCAGTATATTATCGTACCTATAGCGGTGCATGGTATGGATGGTGTATATGAACGTGCAGACAACATGGCGGTATATTATCGTACCTATAGCGGTGCATAGTATGGATGGTGTATATGAACATGCAGACAACATGGCGGTATATTATCGTACCTATAGCGGTGCATAGTATGGATGGTGTATATGAACATGCAGACAACATGGCGGTATATTATCGTACCTATAGCGGTGCATAGTATGGATGGTGTATATGAACATGCAGACAAAATAGCGGTATATTATCATACCTATAGCGGTGCATAGTATGGATGGTGTATATGAACATGCAGACAACATGGCGGTATATTATCGTACCTATAGTGGTGCATAGTATGGATGGTGTATATAAACATGCAGAGAACATGGCGGTATATTATCGTACCTATAGCGGTGCATGGTATGGATGGTGTATATGAACATGCAGACAACATGGCGGTATATTATCGTACCTATAGCGGTGCATAGTATGGATGGTGTATATGAACATGCAGACAACATGGCGGTATATTATTATACCTATAGTGGTGCATAGTATGGATGGTGTATATAAACATGCAGACAACATGGCGGTATATTATCGTACCTATAGTGGTGCATAGTATGGATGGTGTATATGAACATGCAGACAACATGGCGGTATATTATCGTACCTATAGTGGTGCATGGTATGGATGGTGTATATGAACATGCAGACAACATGGCGGTATATTATTATACCTATAGCGGTGCATAGTATGGATGGTGTATATGAACATGCAGACAACATGGCGGTATATTATTATACCTATAGCGGTGCATAGAATGGATGGTGTATATGAACATGCAGACAACATGGCGGTATATTATCGTACCTATAGTGGTGCATAGTATGGATGGTGTATATGAACATGCAGACAACATGGCGGTATATTATCGTACCTATAAAGGTGCATAGTATGGTATGGATGGTGTATATAAACATGCAGACAACATGGCGGTATATTAGTATACCTATAGCGGTGCATAGCATGGATGGTGTATATAAACATGCAGACAACATGGCGGTATATTATCGTACCTATAGTAGTGCATAGTATGGATGGTGTATATGAACATGCAGACAACATGGCGGTATATTATCGTACCTATAGCGGTGCATAGTATGGATGGTGTATATGAACATGCAGACAACATGGCGGTATATTAGTATACCTATAGCGGTGCATAGCATGGATGGTGTATATAAACATGCAGACAACATGGCGGTATATTATCGTACCTATAGTGGTGCATAGTATGGATGGTGTATATGAACATGCAGACAACATGGCGGTATATTATCGTACCTATAGCGGTGCTTAGTATGGATGGTGTATATGAACATGCAGACAACATGGCGGTATATTATTATACCTATAGCGGTGCATAGTATGGATGGTGTATATGAACATGCAGACAACATGGCGGTATATTATTATACCTATAGCGGTGCATAGAATGGATGGTGTATATGAACATGCAGACAACATGGCGGTATATTATCGTACCTATAGTGGTGCATAGTATGGATGGTGTATATGAACATGCAGACAACATGGCGGTATATTATCGTACCTATAGTGGTGCATAGTATGGATGGTGTATATAAACATGCAGAGAACATGGCGGTATATTATCGTATCTATAGCGGTGCATGGTATGGATGGTGTATATGAACATGCAGACAACATGGCGGTATATTATCGTATCTATAGCGGTGCATAGTATGGATGGTGTATATGAACATGCAGACAACATGGCGGTATATTATTATACCTATAGTGGTGCATAGTATGGATGGTGTATATAAACATGCAGACAACATGGCGGTATATTATCGTACCTATAGTGGTGCATAGTATGGATGGTGTATATGAACATGCAGACAACATGGCGGTATATTATCGTACCTATAGTGGTGCATGGTATGGATGGTGTATATGAACATGCAGACAACATGGCGGTATATTATTATACCTATAGCGGTGCATAGTATGGATGGTGTATATGAACATGCAGACAACATGGCGGTATATTATTATACCTATAGCGGTGCATAGAATGGATGGTGTATATGAACATGCAGACAACATGGCGGTATATTATCGTACCTATAGTGGTGCATAGTATGGATGGTGTATATGAACATGCAGACAACATGGCGGTATATTATCGTACCTATAGCGGTGCATAGTATGGATGGTGTATATGAACATGCAGACAACATGGCGGTATATTAGTATACCTATAGCGGTGCATAGCATGGATGGTGTATATAAACATGCAGACAACATGGCGGTATATTATCGTACCTATAGCGCTGCATAGTATGGATGGTGTATATGAACATGCAGACAACATGGCGGTATATTATCGTACCTATAGCGGTGCATAGTATGGATGGTGTATATGAACATGCAGACAACATGGCGGTATATTATTATACCTATAGCGGTGCATAGTATGGATGGTGTATATGAACATGCAGACAACATGGCGGTATATTATTATACCTATAGCGGTGCATAGAATGGATGGTGTATATGAACATGCAGACAACATGGCGGTATATTATCGTACCTATAGTGGTGCATAGTATGGATGGTGTATATGAACATGCAGACAACATGGCGGTATATTATCGTACCTATAGTGGTGCATAGTATGGATGGTGTATATGAACATGCAGACAACATGGCGGTATATTATTATATCTATAGCGGTGCATAGCATGGATGGTGTATATAAACATGCAGACAACATGGCGGTATATTATCGTACCTATAGCGGTGCATAGTATGGATGGTGTATATGAACATGCAGACAACATGGCGGTATATTATCGTACCTATAGCGGTGCATGGTATGGATGGTGTATATAAACATGCAGACAACATGGCGGTATATTATCGTACCTATAGTGGTGCATAGTATGGATGGTGTATATGAACATGCAGACAACATGGCGGTATATTATTATACCTATAGCGGTGCATAGAATGGATGGTGTATATGAACATGCAGACAACATGGCGGTATATTATCATACCTATAGTGGTGCATAGTATGGATCGTGTATATGAACATGCAGACAACATGGCGGTATATTATCGTACCTATAGTGGTGCATAGCATGGATGGTGTATATAAACATGCAGACAACATGGCGGTATATTATCGTACCTATAGCGGTGCATAGTATGGATGGTGTATATGAACATGCAGACAACATGGCGGTATATTATCGTACCTATAGCGGTGCATAGTATGGATGGTGTATATGAACATGCAGACAACATGGCGGTATATTATTATACCTATAGCGGTGCATAGTATGGATGGTGTATATGAACATGCAGACAACATGGCGGTATATTATTATACCTATAGCGGTGCATAGTATGGATGGTATATATAAACATGCAGACAACAAGGCGGTATATTATTATACCTATAGCGGTGCATAGTATGGATGGTGTATATGAACATGCAGACAACATGGCGGTATATTATTATACCTATAGCGGTGCATAGTATGGATGATGTATATGAACATGCAGACAACATGGCGGTATATTATTATACCTATAGCGGTGCATAGTATGGATGGTGTATATGAACATGCAGACAACATAGCGGTATATTATTATACCTATAGCGGTGCATAGTATGGATGGTGTATATGAACATGCAGACAACATGGCAGTATATTATTGTAGCTATAGTGGTGCATAGTATGGATGGTGTATATGAACATGCAGACAACATGGCGGTATATTATCGTACCTATAGCGGTGCATAGTATGGATGGTGTATATGAACATGCAGACAACATGGCGGTATATTATCGTACCTATAGCGGTGCGTGGTATGGATGGTGTATATGAACATGCAGACAACATGGCGGTATATTATCGTACCTATAGTGGTGCATAGTATGGATGGTGTATATGAACATGCAGACAACATGGCGGTATATTATCATACCTATAGCGGTGCATAGTATGGATGGTGTATATAAACATGCAGACAACATGGCGGTATATTATCGTACCTATAGCGGTGTATGGTATGGATGGTGTATATAAACATGCAGACAACATGGCGGTATATTATCGTACCTATAGCGGTGCATAGTATGGATGGTGTATATAAACATGCAGACAACATGGCAGTATATTATCGTACCTATAGCGGTGCATAGTATGGATGGTGTATATGAACATGCAGACAAAATAGCGGTATATTATCATACCTATAGCGGTGCATAGTATGGATGGTGTATATGAACATGCAGACAACATGGCGGTATATTATCGTACCTATAGTGGTGCATAGTATGGATGGTGTATATAAACATGCAGAGAACATGGCGTTATATTATCGTACCTATAGCGGTGCATGGTATGGATGGTGTATATAAACATGCAGACAACATGGTGGTATATTATCGTACCTATAGCGGTGCATAGTATGGATGGTGTATATGAACATGCAGACAACATGGCGGTATATTATCGTACCTATAGTGGTGCATAGTATGGATGGTGTATATGAACATGCAGACAACATGGCGGTATATTATCGTACCTATAGTGGTGCATAGTATGGATGGTGTATATAAACATGCAGACAACATGGCGGTATATTATCGTACCTATAGCGGTGCGTGGTATGGATGGTGTATATGAACATGCAGACAACATGGCGGTATATTATCGTAGCTATAGCGGTGCATAGTATGGATGGTGTATATGAACATGCAGACAACATGGCGGTATATTATCGTACCTATAGTGGTGCATAGTATGGATGGTGTATATAAACATGCAGAGAACATGGCGTTATATTATCGTACCTATAGCGGTGCATGGTATGGATGGTGTATATGAACATGCAGACAACATGGCGGTATATTATCGTACCTATAGCGGTGCACAGTATGGATGGTGTATATGAACATGCAGACAACATGGCGGTATAT
Source organism: Phyllobates terribilis (assembly GCF_046119375.1). Lineage (NCBI taxonomy): Eukaryota > Metazoa > Chordata > Amphibia > Anura > Dendrobatidae > Phyllobates > Phyllobates terribilis. Next base: position 7,985,859 of record NW_027362807.1, on the reverse strand, counting down.
TATTATACCTATAGTGGTGCATAGTATGGATGGTGTATATAAACATGCAGACAACATGGCGGTATATTATCGTACCTATAGTGGTGCATAGTATGGATGGTGTATATGAACATGCAGACAACATGGCGGTATATTATCGTACCTATAGTGGTGCATAGTATGGATGGTGTATATGAACATGCAGACAACATGGCGGTATATTATCGTACCTATAGCGGTGCATAGTATGGATGGTGTATATGAACATGCAGACAACATGGCGGTATATTAGTATACCTATAGCGGTGCATAGCATGGATGGTGTATATAAACATGCAGACAACATGGCGGTATATTATTATACCTATAGCGGTGCATAGTATGGATGGTGTATATAAACATGCAGACAACATGGCGGTATATTATCGTACCTATAGCGGTGCATAGTATGGATGGTGTATATGAACATGCAGACAACATGGCGGTATATTATCGTACCTATAGCGGTGCATAGTATGGATGGTGTATATGAACATGCAGACAACATGGCGGTATATTATCGTACCTATAGCGGTGCATAGTATGGATGGTGTATATGAACATGCAGACAACATGGCGGTATATTATCGTACCTATAGCGGTGCATAGTATGGATGGTGTATATGAACATGCAGACAACATGGCGGTATATTATCGTACCTATAGCGGTGCATAGAATGGATGGTGTATATGAACATGCAGACAACATGGCGGTATATTATCGTACCTATAGTGGTGCATAGTATGGATGGTGTATATGAACATGCAGACAACATGGCGGTATATTATCGTACCTATAGCGGTGCATAGTATGGATGGTGTATATGAACATGCAGACAACATGGCGGTATATTAGTATACCTATAGCGGTGCATAGCATGGATGGTGTATATAAACATGCAGACAACATGGCGGTATATTATCGTACCTATAGCGGTGCATAGTATGGATGGTGTATATGAACATGCAGACAACATGGCGGTATATTATCGTACCTATAGCGGTGCATAGTATGGATGGTGTATATGAACATGCAGACAACATGGCGGTATATTATTATACCTATAGCGGTGCATAGTATGGATGGTGTATATGAACATGCAGACAACATGGCGGTATATTATTATACCTATAGCGGTGCATAGAATGGATGGTGTATATGAACATGCAGACAACATGGCGGTATATTATCGTACCTATAGTGGTGCATAGTATGGATGGTGTATATAAACATGCAGAGAACATGGCGGTATATTATCGTACCTATAGCGGTGCATGGTATGGATGGTGTATATGAACATGCAGACAACATGGCGGTATATTATCGTACCTATAGCGGTGCATAGTATGGATGGTGTATATGAACATGCAGACAACATGGCGGTATATTATTATACCTATAGTGGTGCATAGTATGGATGGTGTATATAAACATGCAGACAACATGGCGGTATATTATCGTACCTATAGTGGTGCATAGTATGGATGGTGTATATGAACATGCAGACAACATGGCGGTATATTATTATACCTATAGCGGTGCATGGTATGGATGGTGTATATGAACATGCAGACAACATGGCGGTATATTATTATACCTATAGCGGTGCATAGTATGGATGGTGTATATGAACATGCAGACAACATGGCGATATATTATTATACCTATAGCGGTGCATGGTATGGATGGTGTATATGAACATGCAGACAACATGGCGGTATATTATCGTACCTATAGATGTGCATAGTATGGATGGTGTATATGAACATGCAGACAACATGGCGGTATATTATCGTACCTATAGCGGTGCATAGTATGGATGGTGTATATGAACATGCAGACAACATGGCGGTATATTATTATACCTATAGCGGTGCATGGTATGGATGGTGTATATAAACATGCAGACAACATGGTGGTATATTATCGTACCTATAGCGGTGCATAGTATGGATGGTGTATATGAACATGCAGACAACATGGCGGTATATTATCGTACCTATAGTGGTGCATAGTATGGATGGTGTATATGAACATGCAGACAACATGGCGGTATATTATCGTACCTATAGTGGTGCATAGTATGGATGGTGTATATAAACATGCAGACAACATGGTGGTATATTATCGTACCTATAGTGGTGCATAGTATGGATGGTGTATATGAACATGCAGACAACATGGCGGTATATTATCGTACCTATAGCGGTGCGTGGTATGGATGGTGTATATGAACATGCAGACAACATGGCGGTATATTATCGTAGCTATAGCGGTGCATAGTATGGATGGTGTATATGAACATGCAGACAACATGGCGGTATATTATCGTACCTATAGTGGTGCATAGTATGGATGGTGTATATAAACATGCAGACAACATGGCGGTATATTATCGCACCTATAGCAGTGCATAGTATGGATGGTCTATATGAACATGCAGACAACATGGCGATATATTATTATACCTATAGCGGTGCATAGTATGGATGATGTATATGAACATGCAGACAACATGGCGGTATATTATACCTATAGCGGTGCATAGTATGGATGGTGTATATGAACATGCAGACAACATGGCGGTATATTATTGTAGCTATAGTGGTGCATAGTATGGATGGTGTATATGAACATGCAGACAACATGGCGGTATATTATCGTACCTATAGTGGTGCATAGTATGGATGGTGTATATGAACATGCAGACAACATGGCGGTATATTATCGTACCTATAGCGGTGCATAGTATGGATGGTGTATATGAACATGCAGACAACATGGCGGTATATTATCGTACCTATAGTGGTGCATAGTATGGATGGTGTATATAAACATGCAGACAACATGGCAGTATATTATCGTACCTATAGCGGTGCATGGTATGGTATGGATGGTGTATATGAACGTGCAGACAACATGGCGGTATATTATCGTACCTATAGCGGTGCATAGTATGGATGGTGTATATGAACATGCAGACAACATGGCGGTATATTATTATACCTATAGCGGTGCATGGTATGGATGGTGTATATGAACATGCAGACAACATGGCGGTATATTATCGTACCTATAGCGGTGCATAGTATGGATGGTGTATATGAACATGCAGACAACATGGCGGTATATTATCATACATATAGTGGTGCATAGTATGGATGGTGTATATAAACATGCAGAGAACATGGCGGTATATTATCGTACCTATAGCGGTGCATAGTATGGATGGTGTATATGAACATGCAGACAAGATGGCGGTATATTATCGTACCTATAGCGGTGCATGGTATGGATGGTGTATATAAACATGCAGAGAACATGGCGGTATATTATCGTACCTATAGCGGTGCATAGTATGGATGGTGTATATATACATGCAGACAAGATGGCGGTATATTATTATACCTATAGCGGTGCATAGTATGGATGGTGTATATAAACATGCAGACAACATGGCGGTATATTATCGTACCTATAGCGGTGCATGGTATGGATGGTGTATATGAACATGCAGACAACATGGCGGTATATTATCGTAGCTATAGCGGTGCATGGTATGGATGGTGTATATGAACATGCAGACAACATGGCGGTATATTATCGTAGCTATAGCGGTGCATGGTATGGATGGTGTATATGAACATGCAGACAACATGGCGGTATATTATTGTACCTATAGTGGTGCATAGTATGGATGGTGTATATGAACATGCAGACAACATGGCGGTATATTATTATACCTATAGCGGTGCATAGTATGGATGGTGTATATGAACATGCAGACAACATGGCGGTATATTATCGTACCTATAGCGGTGCATAGTATGGATGGTGTATATAAACATGCAGACAACATGGCGGTATATTATCGTACCTATAGCGGTGCATAGTATGGATGGTGTATATAAACATGCAGACAACATGGCGGTATATTATCGTACCTATAGCGGTGCATAGTATGGATGGTGTATATAAACATGCAGACAACATGGCGGTATATTATCGTACCTATAGCGGTGCATAGTATGGATGGTGTATATGAACATGCAGACAAGATGGCGGTATATTATCGTACCTATAGCGGTGCATAGTATGGATGGTGTATATGAACATGCAGACAACATGGCGGTATATTATCGTACCTATAGCGGTGCATAGTATGGGTGGTGTATATGAACATGCAGACAACATGGCGGTATATTATCGTACCTATAGCGGTGCATAGTATGGGTGGTGTATATGAACATGCAGACAACATGGTGGTATATTATCGTACCTATAGCGGTGCATAGTATGCATGGTGTATATGAACATGCAGACAACATGGCGGTATATTATCGTACCTATAGCGGTGCATAGTATGGATGGTGTATATAAACATGCAGACAACATGGCGGTATATTATCGTACCTATAGCGGTGCATAGTATGGATGGTGTATATGAACATGCAGACAACATGGCGGTATATTATCGTACCTATAGCGGTGCATAGTATGGATGGTGTATATGATCATGCAGACAATATGGCGGTATATTATTATACCTATAGTGGTGCATAGTATGGATGGTGTATATGAACATGCAGACAAGATGGCGGTATATTATCGTACCTATAGCGGTGCATAGTATGGATGGTGTATATGAACATGCAGACAACATGGCGGTATATTATCGTACCTATAGCGGTGCATAGTATGGATGGTGAATATGAACATGCAGACAACATGGCGGTATATTATCGTACCTATAGCGGTGCATAGTATGGATGGTGTATATGAACATGCAGACAACATGGCTGTATATTATTGTACCTATAGCGGTGCATAGTATGGATGGTGTATATAAACATGCAGACAACATGGCGGTATATTATCGTACCTATAGCGGTGCATAGTATGGATGGTGTATATGAACATGCAGACAACATGGCGGTATATTATCGTACCTATAGCGGTGCTTGGGATGGATGGTGTATATGAACATGCAGACAACATGGCGGTATATTATCGTACCTATAGTGGTGCATAGTATGGATGGTGTATATGAACATGCAGACAAGATGGCGGTATATTATCGTACCTATAGCGGTGCATAGTATGGATGGTGTATATGAACATGCAGACAACCTGGCGGTATATTATCGTACCTATAGCGGTGCATAGTATGGATGGTGTATATGAACATGCAGACAACATGGCGGTATATTATCGTACCTATAGTGGTGCATAGTATGGATGGTGTATATGAACATGCAGACAAGATGGCGGTATATTATCGTACCTATAGTGGTGCATAGTATGGATGGTGTATATAAACATGCAGACAACATGGTGGTATATTATCGTACCTATAGCGGTGCATAGTATGGATGGTGTATATGAACATGCAGACAACATGGCGGTATATTATCGTACCTATAGTGGTGCATAGTATGGATGGTGTATATGAACATGCAGACAACATGGCGGTATATTATCGTACCTATAGCGGTGCATAGTATGGATGGTGTAAATGAACATGCAGACAACATGGTGGTATATTATCGTACCTATAGCGGTGCATAGTATGGATGGTGTAAATGAACATGCAGACAACATGGTGGTATATTATCGTACCTATAGCGGTGCATAGTATGGATGGTGTATATGAACATGCAGACAACATGGTGGTATATTATCGTACCTATAGTGGTGCATAGTATGGATGGTGTAAATGAACATGCAGACAACATGGCGGTATATTATCGTACCTATAGTGGTGCATAGTATGGATGGTGTATATGAACATGCAGACAACATGGCAGTATATTATCGTACCTATAGCGGTGCGTGGTATGGATGGTGTATATGAACATGCAGACAACATGGCGGTATATTATCGTAGCTATAGCGGTGCATAGTATGGATGGTGTATATGAACATGCAGACAACATGGCGGTATATTATCGTACCTATAGCGGTGCATAGTATGGATGGTGTATATAAACATGCAGACAACATGGCGGTATATTATCGTACCTATAGCGGTGCATAGTATGGATGGTGTATATAAACATGCAGACAACATGGCGGTATATTATCGCACCTATAGCAGTGCATAGTATGGATGGTGTATATGAACATGCAGACAACATGGCGTTATATTATTATACCTATAGTGGTGCATAGTATGGATGATGTATATGAACATGCAGACAACATGGCGGTATATTATACCTATAGCGGTGCATAGTATGGATGGTGTATATGAACATGCAGACAACATGGCGGTATATTATTGTAGCTATAGCGGTGCATAGTATGGATGGTGTATATGAACATGCAGACAACATGGCGGTATATTATCGTACCTATAGCGGTGCATAGTATGGATGGTGTATATGAACATGCAGACAACATGGCGGTATATTATCGTACCTATAGTGGTGCATAGTATGGATGGTGTATATAAACATGCAGACAACATGGCAGTATATTATCGTACCTATAGCGGTGCATGGTATGGTATGGATGGTGTATATGAAGGTGCAGACAACATGGCGGTATATTATCGTACCTATAGCGGTGCATAGTATGGATGGTGTATATGAACATGCAGACAACATGGCGGTATATTATTATACCTATAGCGGTGCATGGTATGGATTGTGTATATGAACATGCAGACAACATGGCGGTATATTATCGTACCTATAGCGGTGCATAGTATGGATGGTGTATATGAACATGCAGACAACATGGCGGTATATTATCATACATATAGTGGTGCATAGTATGGATGGTGTATATAAACATGCAGAGAACATGGCGGTATATTATCGTACCTATAGCGGTGCATAGTATGGATGGTGTATATGAACATGCAGACAAGATGGCGGTATATTATCGTACCTATAGCGGTGCATGGTATGGATGGTGTATATAAACATGCAGAGAACATGGCGGTATATTATCGTACCTATAGCGGTGCATAGTATGGATGGTGTATATATACATGCAGACAAGATGGCGGTATATTATTATACCTATAGCGGTGCATAGTATGGATGGTGTATATAAACATGCAGACAACATGGCGGTATATTATCGTACCTATAGCGGTGCATGGTATGGATGGTGTATATGAACATGCAGACAACATGGCGGTATATTATCGTACCTATAGCGGTGCATAGTATGCATGGTGTATATGAACATGCAGACAACATGGCGGTATATTATCGTACCTATAGCGGTGCATAGTATGGATGGTGTATATAAACATGCAGACAACATGGCGGTATATTATCGTACCTATAGCGGTGCATAGTATGGATGGTGTATATGAACATGCAGACAACATGGCGGTATATTATCGTACCTATAGCGGTGCATAGTATGGGTGGTGTATATGAATATGCAGACAACATGGTGGTATATTATCGTACCTATAGCGGTGCATAGTATGCATGGTGTATATGAACATGCAGACAACATGGCGGTATATTATCGTACCTATAGCGGTGCATAGTATGCATGGTGTATATGAACATGCAGACAACATGGCGGTATATTATCGTACCTATAGCGGTGCATAGTATGGATGGTGTATATGAACATGCAGACAACATGGCGGTATATTATCGTACCTATAGTGGTGCATAGTATGGATGGTGTATATGAACATGCAGACAAGATGGCGGTATATTATCGTACCTATAGCGGTGCATAGTATGGATGGTGTATATGAACATGCAGACAACATGGCGGTATATTATCGTACCTATAGTGGTGCATAGTATGGATGGTGTATATGAACATGCAGACAACCTGGCGGTATATTATCGTACCTATAGCGGTGCATAGTATGGATGGTGTATATGAACATGCAGACAACCTGGCGGTATATTATCGTACCTATAGCGGTGCATAGTATGGATGGTGTATATGAACATGCAGACAACATGGCGGTATATTATCGTACCTATAGTGGTGCATAGTATGGATGGTGTATATGAACATGCAGACAAGATGGCGGTATATTATCGTACCTATAGCGGTGCATAGTATGGATGGTGTATATGAACATGCAGACAACCTGGCGGTATATTATCGTACCTATAGCGGTGCATAGTATGGATGGTGTATATGAACATGCAGACAACATGGCGGTATATTATCGTACCTATAGCGGTGCATAGTATGGATGGTGTATATGAACATGCAGACAACATGGCGGTATATTATCGTACCTATAGCGGTGCATAGTATGGATGGTGTATATAAACATGCAGACAACATGGCGGTATATTATCGTACCTATAGCGGTGCATAGTATGGATGGTGTATATGAACATGCAGACAACATGGCGGTATATTATCGTACCTATAGTGGTGCATAGTATGGATGGTGTATATGAACATGCAGACAAGATGGCGGTATATTATCGTACCTATAGCGGTGCATAGTATGGATGGTGTATATGAACATGCAGACAACATGGCGGTATATTATCGTACCTATAGTGGTGCATAGTATGGATGGTGTATATGAACATGCAGACAACCTGGCGGTATATTATCGTACCTATAGCGGTGCATAGTATGGATGGTGTATATGAACATGCAGACAACCTGGCGGTATATTATCGTACCTATAGCGGTGCATAGTATGGATGGTGTATATGAACATGCAGACAACATGGCGGTATATTATCGTACCTATAGTGGTGCATAGTATGGATGGTGTATATGAACATGCAGACAAGATGGCGGTATATTATCGTACCTATAGCGGTGCATAGTATGGATGGTGTATATGAACATGCAGACAACCTGGCGGTATATTATCGTACCTATAGCGGTGCATAGTATGGATGGTGTATATGAACATGCAGACAACATGGCGGTATATTATCGTACCTATAGCGGTGCATAGTATGGATGGTGTATATGAACATGCAGACAACATGGCGGTATATTATCGTACCTATAGCGGTGCATAGTATGGATGGTGTATATGAACATGCAGACAACATGGCGGTATATTATCGTACCTATAGCGGTGCACAGTATGGATGGTGTATATGAACATGCAGACAACATGGCGGTATATTATCGTACCTATAGCGGTGCATAGTATGGATGGTGTATATGAACATGCAGACAACATGGCGGTATATTATCGTACCTATAGCGGTGCATAGTATGGATGGTGTATATGAACATGCAGACAACATGGCGGTATATTATCGTACCTATAGTGGTGCATAGTATGGATGGTGTATATGAACATGCAGACAACATGGCGGTATATTATCGTACCTATAGCGGTGCATAGTATGGATGGTGTATATGAACATGCAGACAACATGGCGGTATATTATCGTACCTATAGCGGTGCATAGTATGGATGGTGTATATGAACATGCAGACAACATGGCGGTATATTATCGCACCTATAGCGGTGCATGGTATAGATGGTGTATATAAACATGCAGACAACATGGCGGTATATTATCGTACCTATAGCGGTGCATAGTATGGATGGTGTATATGAACATGCAGACAACATGGCGGTATATTATCGTACCTATAGCGGTGCATGGTATGGATGGTGTATATGAACATGCAGACAACATGGCGGTATATTATCGCACCTATAGCGGTGCATGGTATGGATGGTGTATATGAACATGCAGACAAGATGGCGGTATACTATCGTACCTATAGCGGTGCATAGTATGGATGGTGTATATAAACATGCAGACAACATGGCGGTATATTATCGTACCTATAGTGGTGCATAGTATGGATGGTGTATATGAACATGCAGACAACATGGCGGTATATTATCGTACCTATAGTGGTGCATAGTATGGATGGTGTATATGAACATGCAGACAACATGGCGGTATATTATCGTACCTATAGCGGTGCATAGTATGGTTGGTGTATATAAACATGCAGACAACATGGCGGTATATTATCGTACCTATAGCGGTGCATGGTATAGTATGGATGGTGTATATGAACATGCAGACAACATGGCGGTATATTATCGTACCTATAGCGGTGCATAGTATGGATGGTGTATATGAACATGCAGACAACATGGCGGTATATTATCGTACCTATAGCGGTGCATAGTATGCATGGTGTATATGAACATGCAGACAACATGGCGGTATTTTATCGTACCTATAGCGGTGCATGGTCCTGGCTGTGCAGGGATATGGACTGTTGCAGCTTCTCTACTGTGGCAGCACTGAGAGATAGGAGACAAATCGTCAGTGATGTGAATGGCTTCTAGAGACATAAGTGAAACATGACAGGACTCGGCTCTGCACAGATGCACAATATGATCTAGAGAGCAATTACAATGCCACCTTGGGCCATGTAGCCAGTGTCAGTCACTATCTTTGTCTTTCCTAGGCTTCTTCGTGCCGTCGTTGTATAGGTGCACTATAGGTGCATCAGTGACTGCCAGTCATACTGAGATAACACAGGAGGACATACAATACAAGAGGGCTGTATCCAGCACCAGATCGGAAGAAAATCATTGTAAAAACAACCATTTATTGAAAAGTTTTTAAAACTGACGCACTTCAGACTCTGCGCTCTTAATCCTAGTATGGCGTAGTTCTCCAGCGCTAGGTCGTGGTTACATAATGAAGGTATAGGATATGATGTAGACAGATCATTAGCTCTCTGAACTGAATATATATACATTTGTTTCTCCAATCAATTATTTATTTAGTTAATATCCATTAAATCAGTTCCACCATGCATGCCATCTGGTTGTCTGATCTTTAATGTGAGGAGCCATGAAGCCTCTATGTTTTCTACTACGTGATCCATCGCCTCCTCTCTTGGGTGGAGGAACTTTCTCAGCCGCATTAACCCCGAGGCTTCTGACATCACCATTGTGCTGATGTGGAGAGGCACCGGATACCCTATACCTTCATTATTTCCCCCCACCTAGCGCTGGAGAGCTAGAACATACTAGGAGAACACATGGTGTGAAGCGCGGCAGTCGTGCATGCCTCGGAGAAATGCTTTTTTTATTAGATGAATTCTTTGTAACATTTTTTTCAATAAATGGTTTTTACAATGATTTTCTTCGGCCCTGGTGTTGGGTGCACCCCTCTTGCAGCCATTTTGCCCTGCTGGGGGGAGTATGCACAATCAGCAGGGGAGCTGGATTAACCTCTTCTTTCCTCTCTAGGAGGACATACAATGTGGAGTCCATGGCTTCCCGCTCATCGGTACAAGCCGTGTCCGCTGCTCCACCAGATCCAGACCGCAGATAACATTCGCTCTATGGATCCAAGGCTGACCAGCCCAGATACTGAACCATTAATGGCAGCAATTCCCTGTATACAGACATATCTTAGGGAACTGCTATTCATGCAATTCCCCAGTATAAGGTGCACCACTATTAAACCAATACCACAGCACTTACTCTTCTCTTTTCCATGAACAGAGTTAAAAAATCACCTATTTCTGTTTTTCCCTCAAGGAAATTTTCGGCAAAATTGTCAGAGTCCTCTTCAGCTTGGTGGGCAGCGACCTTTAACCTGGCCTGTAGTGCGCTGAGACTGCAGCTCTGCGAGGGGGGAAGGAGCAGGACGTTACACCTCATCCCATATGGCACAGGGACTCACCTATTCTACTAGCGGCAGTAGGTTTCCCCAGCAAATGGGGCTCATTTACAGATCGTCCATTGCAGCCAATCATAATGCAGCTTTCATTCCTCAAACTGTTCCTAAAAAATGAAAGCCAAGCTCTGGTTGGCTGCTGTGAAAGCATCTGGTCATGTACCATTCACACGCTATAACCTCACAGTACTAATCATCAGGATTAAATACAAGTCTGGACAATTGGACCTATCGTCTGTCTAGTAGAAAAGATCAGCTGATATAAAAATGTGTATTATATGGAAAACTGGGCGAGATGATGCTGAAAACATTGCATAGGACTATAGTGGCAATCTGGGAACATGTAGCGACTAGTGATGAGCGAGCGTGCTCGTTTAACCCTTTAAACGAGCACACTCGGGTACTCGCTGAGTAGTTTTGTCGTGTTCAGCATTTCCGTTGCAGCCGGGGCGGCTGCATGTATCGCGGCTGTTACACAGCTGTGACACATGCAGGGATTGCCTGTTTGTTAGCCAGTCTCTGCATGTGTCACAGCTGTGTAACAGCCGCGATACATGCAGCTGCTGCGGCTGCAACCGATATGCACAGCACGCCGAAACTACTTGGCGAGTACCCGAGCGTGCTCGTTTAAAGGGTTAAGCGAGCACGCTCGCTCATCACTAGTAGCGACATCATACATATAGTAATATTTCAATATTCAGCCAATTCTTGCATGGCCCCCTTACAGTGTACGCCGTCCATATCCCCCCGCACTGTAAACGTTTCAGAACGTTCCCTTTGTTCTACTGAACAATAATGTAATTTGTGGCTTCAGCGGCTTTCTGCAGATTAGACGTCCAGTTTCCACAGGACACATAAAGGGCTTTTATTACCCTGTAACTTATCAAAGAGATCTACTGACAGCACAGTTCTGCAATTAAAGGGAATGTGTCATCAGAAAATGACCAGGACTTTATGTTAAAGGTAACCTGTCAGCTCCCCCGAGATCACAAACCGTCACCATGTATTTATTTCTCACTTTATACCCGTCCTAACAAACCCCTTTTAGTGGCTTTCTGATTTCTGCATTTGGCGAAAATCTATTTTATAATTGTGGCGGCAATTTGCTAATTAGAGGGTGACTAGTGGTGGGGCGCGTTGCAATGCCCCCACAAATATTCACCTACTTATTATCACGGCCGCAGTTATAAAAATGTTAGAAATCAGTAAGCCGCTATTAATGGGCTCTTTACACAGGGTACAAAAAGATGAATAAATCCATGGTGGCGCTTCGGGAGGCATGAGAAAGCTGACAGCTTCTCTTTACATGTTATTTTTAACTACTGAGTTTTTTTCGATTTTCCATAACACAATCTAGATAAAAAAAAAATGCAAACTGGCCATTAATCCTAATACTAGACTCAAACTTCTTATTCTGTTCACAAGGCTTTGCATCAGTCTCATGATCATCACAGACAGGATAATAATGAAAGGTAACAATCAATATAGAATAGAATCCACCATTCACAAGAGGTGATATCACTGTCCCGCAGGCGCCATCTTCTCTAGCCCCGTATCCGCCACATTACCTCGCTCAGCTCATGCTGTCTTTGCTGGTTTTCATTTGAGTCAGAAGCTCATACTGGAAGAGAAGAAAAACACAAGGAAATGAGGATGAATTCACGCGGGCCGCATTTGCTGCAGCTTTTACGGCCAGATCAGAGCAGGTTTATAAGGTAAGTGGATGAGACTTTACAAATCTCATCCGCAAACTGTAAAGATTGCCCATATAGAAAAATGAGAACGCCAAAGATGTTCCAAATCCCGGCATGTCATTGTGGGGTGAAAATACAGCAGATTATCAATGTGAATTTCACCAACTTCAATATAGCAAGGGTGAGATCGTCAGAATTCCTTAGCACAATCCACAAATGAACCAAACCTGCCGTAAAGACTGCGCCTGCCATGTCAGCCCCATCTACAGTGGCTTACCTTATCTAATAATGCTTGTCGCTTTGACTCCAGAATTGGCTCAATTTGAAGATTATTTTCTGGATTAAAAAAATTAAAAAAAATTCTATATTAATATACACATACAGAGGATGAAATAAGTATTGAACATGTCACCAATTGTCTAAGTAAATATATTACTAAAGGTGCTATTGACATGAAATTCTCACCAGATGTCGGTAACAACCCATCCAGTCCACACAGGCAAAGAAATCAAATCATAGATGTCCATGAATTATGTGTAATAATGAGAAATGACACAAGAAAAAGGTACTGAACACATGAAGAGAGAGAGAGGCAAAAAGCCATGGAAAGTCATGACACCAGCTGAAATCTATCAGTAATTAGAAACCCATCCTGCCACTTAGTGAAAAATAATATTAGGTGGTTCAACTGATGGCCTATAAAAAGGTGTCTCGCTAGCAAGATGCCACACAAGAAACATCTCATGATGGGTAAAACCAGTGAGCGGTCTCAAGACCTCCGCAACTTAATTGTTGCAAAACATACTGACGGTATTCTTTACAGAAGAATTTCTAAATTACTGAAGGCTCCAGTGAGCACTGCTGGGGCCATAATCCAGAAATGTAAAGAACATAATTTCATAATAAACCGGCCACGACCAGGTGCTCCCCGCAAGATTTCAAACAGAGGAGTGAAATTAATAATCAAAAGAGTTGTCCATGACCAAGGACCACCTGTGGAGAGTTACAGAAAGACCAGGAATCAGCAATTGTTTCAAAGAAAACTATAAGTGATGCACTCAACCTCCATGGTCTGTATACACGCTTAGCACGCAAGACTCCATTGCTGAACAAAAAGCATGTTGACGCGTGTTTAATGTTTGCTCAACAATATTTAGACAAGCCTGTGAAATACTGGGAGAATATAGTCTGGTCAGATGAGACCAAAATTGAACTCTTTGGATGTCATAATACACACCATGTTTGGAGGCCAAAAAACACTGCATATCACCCCCAAAACACCATACTAACAGTGAAGTTTGGAGGTGGGAACATCATGGTGTTGGGCTGTTTTTCAGCATACGGCAATCTTCATATTAATGAAGGAAGGAGGAATGGATAAATGTACGAGCCATTCTTGATAAAAATCGGCTGCAATCTACCAGGATGATGATGAAACAAGGGTGGACATTTCAGCAAGACAATGATCCCAAACACACAGCCAAGGAAACGCTCAATTGTTTTCAGAGAGAGATAATTAAAGCTGCTAAAATGGCCCACCCAATCACCTGACCTGAATCCAACAGAATATTTATAGAAGGAACTGAAGCTCAGAGTTCATAGAAGGAGCCCAAGGAATCTTCAGGATTTGTAGCGTGTTTGTGTGGAAGAATGGGACATAATCACACCTGAGCAATGCATGCGACTAGTTTCTCCATACAGGATGAATCTTGAAGCTGTCATCACCAACAAAGGCTTGTGTACGAAGTATTAAATACATTTCAGTAAGCATAGTCAATACTTTTTCCCCGTGTAATTTCTCATTATTACACATAACTTAATTTATGGACATCTATTGTTTGATTTCTTTGCCTATGTGGATTGGATGGTCTGTTACTGATATCTGGGGAGAATTTCATGCCTATAGCACCTTTAGTAACATAGTTACTTAGAAAATTGGTGAAGTGTGAGTATTTCACCCGCTGTGTATATCCAGTGGGGAAAATAAGTATTTGATACACTGCCGATTTTGCAAGTTTTCCCACCTACAAAGAATGGAGAGGTCTGTATTTTTTTTTTATCGTAGGTATACTTCAACTGTGAGAGACAGAAGAAGAATCCAGAAAATCACATTGTATGATTTTTACATAATTAATTAGCATTTTATTGATTGAAATACACATAGAAAAACAGAACGTAATATTTGGTACAGAAACCTTTGTTTGCAATTACAGAGGTCAGAAGTTTCCTGTAGTTCTTGACCAAGTTTGCACACACCGCAGCAGGGACTTTGGCCCACTCCTCCATACAGATCTTCTCCAGATCATTCAGGTTTCGGGGCTGTCGCTGGGCAACATTGGAGTTTCAGCTCCCTCTAAAGATTTTCTACTGGGTTCAGGTCTGGAGACTGGTTAGGCTACTCCAGGACCTTGAAATGCTTCTAACAGAGACACTCCTTAGTTTCCTTGGCTATGTGTTTCGGGTCATTGTCATGGTGGAAGACCCAGGCACGTCCCATCTTCAATGCTCTTACTGAGGGATAGAAGTTGTTGGACAAAATCTCGCGATACATGACCCCATCCATCCTCCCTTCAATATGGTGCAGTCATCCTGTCCCCTTTGCAGAAAAGCACCCCCAAAGTATGACATTTTCCCCACCATGCTTCACGGTTGGGACAGTGTTCTTGGGGTTGTACTCATCCTCCTTCTTTCTCACGGCGAGTGGAGTTGATACCAAAAAGTTCTATTTTGGTCTCATCTGACCACAAGACCTTCTCCCATGCCAGATGGTCATTGGCAAACTTCAAATGGGCCTGGACATGTGCTGTTGTTTGAGACTGTGGTCCCAACTCTCTTCAGGTTATTGACCAGGTCTTCCTGTGTAGTGATGGGCTGATTCCTGACCTTTCTCAGAGTCATGCTTACCCCACAAGGCGAGATCTTGCATGGAGCCTTACACCGAGGAGAATTGACAGTCATCTTGTGTTTCTTCCATTTTCTAATAATTGTGCCAACAGTTGTTGACTTCTCACCAAGCTCCTTGTCTACTGCCTTGTAGCCCATGCCAGCCTTGTGCAGGTCTACAATTTTGTCCCTGGTGTCCTTAGACAGCTCTTTGATCTTGGCCATGGTGGAGAGGTTGGAGTGTGATTGATTGAGCATGTGGACAGGTGTCTTTTATACAGGTTTATATGGTGCAATTAATAAAAGGTAATGAGTGCAGAGTAGGAGGGCTTCTTAAAGAAACACTAACAGGTCTGTAAGAGCCAGAATTCTTGCTGGTTGGTAGGAAATCAAATACTAATTCCATGCAATAAAATGCAATTTAATGATTTGAAAATCAAACAATGTGGTTTTCTGGTTTTTATTTTTAGATTCTGTATCTCACAGTTGAAGTGGATATACGATAAAAATTACAGACCTCTCCATTCTATGTAGGTGGGAAAACTTGCAAAATCGGCAGTGTATCAAATACTATTTTTACCACCATGTATATGTATGTGTGTGTATATACACTACCCACAAAAAGTTAGGAATATTTGGCTTTTGGGTGAAATTTCAGGATGAACCTAAAATGCCCTCTAACCTTTTCAGGTGAACTTAATGTGACCTTCTCTAAACTTTTGAATGCACATGTCCAACTGTTCAGTGTTTCAGTACTTTTTGCACAACTTGCTGTTCTCTAACAAGGAGCTTAATGGCAAAATTCACATCAGGTGTTTGATCCATGTATCGCCCAATAAAATTTGGGGTTCAATTAGAATTGGTATTAAACAGCCCCTACTACTTGAATAACAACATTAATCCTGTCATTGTCCCTCTGCATTCACAACACAGGCCTAATTTCATCTTCATGGATCACAAGGCTCCAGCTCATTGAGGTTGCATCATTAGGGAATGGCTGCTGGAGACAGGGGAACCTCAAATGGAGTGGCCTGCATTTTCTCCAGACCTGAATCCCATAGAAAACCTATGGGATCAGCTGAGTCGCTGTGTAGAGGCTCGTAACTCTGTACCCCAGAACCTCAATGACCTGAGAACCGCCCTTTCCAGGGCTGTGGTGTCAGTAAGCCAAACTTCCGACTCCCGACTCTAACTCCACAGCCCTGGTCACTACTGAGCGTGTACATAAAGTGCAGCACAGATTCATCTGAACTAAAAGCCGAGATCCTTAGATCAGGAACAGAACAGACATTTATAGGACATTTCAGAACTTTCACAAATTCTTATGGAAACATTCACAGCACATCCTGTATTGTACTGCTGTACCCAATTTATTATATATTTTAGGAGTCGGAGTGGGTCCATTTTATACCGACTCCACCAAAATAGACACCGACTCAGACTCCACAGCCCTGCACCCTCCAAGAAGAGTGGGACGCCATGCCTCAGCAGACAATAACTCCACTTGTGAACAGCAGGAGAATTCATTGTCGAGCTGTAATTGATGCTGCTCAAGGCCACATGACAACTTATTGAGACATTGACATTTTTTGTTGGGGTATACCCACCACTGTTGTTGGCATTTGTTTCAATAAATGGTTTGAGATGAGGAAATCACCGTTACATGCTTCTACTTAAACGCCCTACTTGTATTATAATATATTACTGTAGAGGGAACTTTTTACATTTTCCATACATTTCACCAGAAAGCCACATATCCCTAACTTTTTGTGGTCAGTGTAGATATACAGGTGCTTCTCACAAAATTAGAATATCATCAAAAAGTTAATTTATTTCAGTTCTTCAATACAAAAAGTGAAACTCATATATTATATAGAGTCATTACAAACACAGTGATCTATTTCAAGTGTTTATTTCTGTTAATGTTGATGATTATGGCTTACAGCCAATGAAAACACAAAAGTCTTTATCTCAGTAAATTAGAATATTTTATAACAGCTTAAAAAATGATTTTAAAATCTGAAATGTTGGCCTACTGAAATGTATGTTCAGTAAATGCACTCAATACTTGGTCAGGGCTCCTTTTGCATCAATTACTGCATCAATGCGGCGTGGCATGGAGGCGATCAGCTTGTGGCACTGCTGAGGTGTTATGGAAGCCCAGGTGGCTTTGATAGCAGCCTTCTGCTCGTCTGCATTGTTGGGTCTGGTGTCTCTCATCTTCCTCTTGACAATACCCCATAGATTCTCTATGAGGTTATGGTCAGGCGATTTTGCTGGCCAATCAAGCACAGTGATACTGTTGTTTTTAAACCAGGTATTGGTACTTTTGGCAGTGTGGACAGGTGCCAAGTCTTGCTGGAGAATGACATTTCCATCTCCAAAAAGCTTGTTGTCAGAGGGAAGCATGAAGTGCTCTAAAATTTCCTGGTAGACGGCTGCGCTGACTTTGGTCTTGATAAAACACAGTGGACCTACACCAGCAGATGACATGGCCCCCCAAACCATCACTGATTGTGGAAACTTCACACTAGACCTCCAGCAGCTTGGATTATGTGCCTCTGCACTCTTCCTCCAGACTCTGGGACCTTGATTCCCAAATTAAAATTGGAACTTTGGGACCTTGTGGAGTGTGTCAATGACTGCCTTCTGGACATCTGTCAAGTCAGCAGTCTTCCCCATGACTGTGGAGCCTACTGAAACAGATTAAGGGGCCTTTTTAAACACGTAGGAAGCCTTTGCAGGTGTTTTTTTCTTAATTATTCTAATTTACTGAGACAATGACTGTTGTGTTTTCATTGGCTGTAAGTCATAATCATCAACATTAGCAGAAACAACCACATGAAATAGATCACTCTGTTTGTAATGACTCTATATAATATATGAGTTTCACTTTTTGTATTGAAGAACTGAAATTAATTAACTTTTTGATGATATTCTAATTTTATGAGACACACATATATATATATATATATATATATATATATATATATATATATATATACAGTACAGACCAAAAGTTTGGACACACCTTCTCATTTAAAGATTTTTCTGTATTTTCATGACTTTGAAAATTGTACATTCACACTGAAGGCATCAAACTATGAATTAACACATGTGGAATTATATACTTACCAAAAAAGTGTGAAACAACTGAAAATATGTCTTATATTCTAGGTTCTTCAAAGTAGCCACCTTTTGCTTTGATGACTGCTTTGCACACTCTTGGCATTCTCTTGATGAGCTTCAAGAGGTAGTCACCGGAAATGGTCTTCCAACAATCCTGAAGGAGTTCCCAGAGATGCTTAGCACTTGTTGGCCCTTTTGCCTTCACTCTGTGGTCCAGCTCACCCCAAACCATCTCGATTGGGTTCAGGTCTGGTGACTGTGGAGGCCAGGTCATCTGGCGTAGCACCCCATCACTCGCCTTCTTGGTCAAATAGCCCTTACACAGCCTGGAGGTTTGTTTGGGGTCATTGTCCTGTTGAAAAATAAATGATGGTCCAACTAAACGCAAACCGGATGGAGTAGCATGCCGCTGCCAGATGCTGTGGTAGCCATGCTGGTTCAGTATGCCTTCAATTTTGAATAAATCCCCAACAGTGTCACCAGCAAAGCACCCCCACACCATCACACCTCCTCCTCCATGCTTCACGGTGGGAACCAGGCATGTAGAGTCCATCCGTTCACCTTTTCTGCGTCGCACATAGACGAATGCCAAGAGTGTGCAAAGCAGTCATCAAAGCAAAAGGTGGCTACTTTGAAGAACCTAGAATATAAGACATATTTTCAGTTGTTTCACACTTTTTTGTTAAGTATATAATTCCACATGTGTTAATTCATAGTTTTGATGCCTTCAGTGTGAATGTACAATTTTCATAGTCATGAAAATACATAAAAAGTCTTTAAATGAGAAGGTGTGTCCAAACTTTTGGTCTGTACTGTATATATATCTATCTATCTATATTTTTTTTCCCAAGAACCAGAAAAACTCTTCATTCCTCAAAACCGTATTCAACTACCATCCACCAAATCGTACTTGCCAGCTCCTCGATATTTTTCACTAGCTCCTCTTTATCAGATATAATCTGTTTTAGTTGTGGAAGATTTACAAACTGCTCCAGAAGAACATCCTCTTGCTCCATCATATCGGTGAGCTGTGACACGCTGAAGTAGAAAAAAAGAGAAACGTGCGTCCAAGACTTTCATGGAAATGTTACAACAGGGTACAGAGAAGCCAGTGTGCAGAATAAGCCCCCACAGACTTATCTATAGGGGTGGCCCTGGGGAATACTAGGATGGATGTCATTTTATCATTGGAACTAATATAGAATTCAGAATTTTTTTTTTGACAAATAAAAATTAAACTTCTTTTTATTTTTATTTTAGTTGTAAAAATACAAACCTCAAATCTGACAGCTCAGGAAACGTTTCAGGGAGATCAGGCATCTTATATGTAAAGCCGTTCACACCCACCTAAGAAATATATACAGGTACTGGTGAGAGACTACAGAAACAGAAATGTTCGGTGCCTAGGTTACCGGCCACTGCTGCTGTCTATCAGTGGTGGCCAGTCTCCTAGGCAAGGAAAGCAGTTTGCTATACAGCTTGCAAGTGCAGCTCTGAAGTTGGCCGGATCCCTGGATTCAGTACCTCTGTGCTCCTCCGACGCTGCAAAGTCAAAGCGGTCTCTGCCGACAGCAAAGGAAAGTGCATAGTTCAGACCAGCGGCGCGACCATGCCGCTGGTTGAAACTGTCCATCTTCAGGAGAGCACTGCCCCCAGCAAGGAGGTAGCCAGCAAGACAGAGGAGCAGTGTGCTCCTGATGAAACAAGATTAGACAAGCTCTTAAAGGGGTTTTCTGATCCGACATGACACTGACTGCAGACTTGTGAATTCTCACATAGTGTGCACTGCTGTCTGCAAGTACGCGCTATGCATACTCCCAGCCAGAATCCAACTACAGTTCAAGGCCTCGCACAATACACTTGCATTGAGCGCGCTGGAAACAGTGTAGCCAGATTGTGGCCGGAAGTACGCATATTGTATACTTGTGGCCACCTGACCGCCTTTCCCGGTGTGGACACCACAGAATCCTCACTGTGTGCAGTGTGCTCTACGTGAGGATTCACAAGTCTGCAGTCATACACAGTGACTGCAGACTTGTCGTTTTAGACCAGACAACCCCTTTACAGAAACATCTTCCCTGCCCACCTATTAAAGTTGAATTGACATTTTTTGGCTTTTTCTGATCACGGCTGCGCACTTACTTCAGACGGGGGGACAGGCACCGGCAGATCTGTAATTAGGCCGTATGCGGGGGCGGCAGTTTTGGCAGAGTTGTATGTGGAAGGAACAGGTTCAGATACTGGCACTGATCTATTGTTATCTTGTGTAGGGAAAGGTGGAAACAAAGAAAAGCCAGAAAGAGGGTGCGGAGGTCTCCCTGCGGGATTGCTGTACAGGCGGAAAGACAAGAAAGGGTTTCCCTCATTAGATTAGTATTCTCCCAAGCACCATCGTAATGAAATAGGACATACAATATCTGTAGGTAGATGCTGTGTCGCCAACATGCCAGCAGATAGATCAGCCTATTATGTGCTGTAATTCTGCAGCTCTGAACATACTGTGTACGGACAGATACACACTATTAACACACAGTTACCCTGCAATCCTATTAGTATACCAGAGATGTTAATCTGCAGAAAAGGTTACTGACAGGCTTCATGAGGACACAATGTAGCCCGTACTCCACATGGGCTGCCAGATGATCACCTCTCCTCTACTGCTAGTGTAGCCGCCATGCAAGGTGCACAATGGGAGAGAACTGTCCGGGCCCTGCTTACCGGCAGCAGCAACATACAGCACATCCACGGACAGAAAATGTACAAGAGAAGTAAGAGGAGCCGCCTGGATGGTATATAGCACACTGTAATGCTGGGTTTAGTCATTATACCCATTCTGCCCATCAGCAGCATCATATCCATAGGCAGTCACTTCTGGAGATGTTTAGACAGGCGAGCCGCACTTCTGTCCGCACAGAATGATGGTTAATATGATAGAATCTCAGCAGCACACGATCTGATCACACAGGGCGATGATGTGCTGCCAATAACGCTACAGCTTAAGCAGTCTTGAAAATGACCGCCCCATCGCACCAGCTTTGTGCTCCAAGTCTCTTCTATTCACCGCCACATATTTCTGATAAATTTACATCACTGTGACTCCAACTTGTCACTACAACTGAAGACTTCTTTGGTCTCTGAAGTGTAAATGATTGTGAACACACCGCCATTTCCACAGCTCCCATAGCGTTGGCCTATGTTCACATGTGCAGTAATCATCAGGTAGGATGGATCCAGCAGCGATCCATTCACACACAAAAAAAAAAAATTGACACAACTTTTTTGTCCACCTGAAAAGAAACTAATTTCAACTCGGTCCATTTTCTTAACACTGACGTCTATGGAAAACGGATCCGTTTATTAGCCATCTGTTTTCTTCCTTTTGAAACTGATCCAGTAAATAGAACAATTAACCTTTTGCCAAATGAAAAAAAAAATGGATGGCTAATTAACAAATCAGTTTTCCATAGGGTTCAATGTTACAAAATGGATCAAATTGAAATAAGTTTTTTTTTTTTGCCACATAAAAAAAAGTTGGGCCTGCACAACTGTTCTGTTATCAGATTGCTGCTGGATACGGACTATGTTCACACATCCAGTAATCATGTTAGAACGTTCTAATGGATGATTACTGACGTGTGAACATAGTCTCATGTGCAGCGGCATCATGCAGAGTTTCCCCGACACACCGTGTCTGCAAATTGAGAATCTGGTTTGGCTTTTATCCTAAGTCATATGGCAAGGCTCGTTAAAGGGTCGATATTGACTTTTAGGATTACTTCCAAAAGGTGGCGCTAAAGTTCTAATCCTCTTCCTCTCTGAAGAGACAATTTGCATATTTAATTGCCCAGAGGAGCATGCACGGCTTATACGTCTCCTCACTCTGACATGCCAGGCTTGGCTTGGCATTCTCCACAAGGAGAAACGCTAGCCCTTAGACCCCAACCACTCGGTACAAAACTCTCATCATTGGTGTACAGTGGGTATTCCCATCAAACAATATGGAAAGGAGGGGACCCATAATTTGTAAAGTCTGAATTTTGATAATGTTAAAAGTCTAAAGGAGAGAAAAAGAAATGTTCAGGTACAAGTTAAGGTACAACTCTACAAAGAAACCTGCAGTCAAAATTAGAACTTACTGTCATTTGCTACATGGAACCACAAATTCAGCCGCAATGTGAGGGTAAACAATCGTTCAGATGACCAGAAATAAGTGCTAAAAGCGGATGTGCCATCTTATCAAGTAGAAGTGCACCGCTCCCCAGCCTCCTCGCTTCCCGATTTATGGGGAGCAGTGCGCTCCTGCTTGATTGACAGCTTGGTGCAGCGGCATGTGTTGTGCGGCTTGTCCGAACTATGCGCTCTCTGGTGCTGCAAGCAGAGATCATTTTGCCTTTGCAGCATCTGGGAAGCAGCGGCACTGAAGCCGGCAGTGCGCTCCAGCCATCCAGCCAGCTTCGGGCAGTGCTTACAAGCTCTACTGGGAAGGACTTGTATTTTGCCACCGCAGAAGCAGAAAAGAATAAAATTAAATATACTTCCATTGTTGAGAATGGAAAGGATTTTTAATAACAAGTAAATTACTAAATTGCTTGATTTTACAAGAATTTTGCAATTTCACCACTTTAAGAATATTGGAATAACCCTTTAAACTTAGATGATATTCCACCATAACAATGGAAGGATCTGAGATCTCAGGACAATATAATTACTTACTAGGGGAAAAAGCCAAAGGTTGGGGCCAGGGTTGGAGGGCTTTTCCAAAACTCTTCTAGTAAATTCTGGACTATTTTCCCAAGATCTGAGTGCATAGTAAACTAAAAAAGGAGAAAATTGTTAAGATGTTAACAGCTGTAAACTCTCATCAGAAAGAATCATGTGGCTAATGCCATAATAACACCTAACATGATCAGAGATTCCTGGCGTAACACTGTGTTCCAAATTATTATGCAAATAATATTTTCTCAGATTTTCCCAAATTACCTATATGAATTGCAGTCATTGTAATTTTCCAGTCAAATAACTATTAGAGTACAATTGAAAGGTTTTTGTACAAACTGCCTATGATAACAGTATATTTTTTAAAAAATAAAAAACTCAAACTGCACTCAAAATGCATGTTCCAAATTATTATGCACAGCAGAGTTTTCAACCTTTTCATTTTAATAAAGAACAAAAAAATGGTCATTTTTGAAATTATAAGCATTAGCAGGTTATTACAAACTGAAATCAAACAGTTTTCAACTCAAAACTTTATTCTAGGTGATGTTACATTTGCACATAGGACCGCTTGTTCGAAAGGAGCTTCTGAACTCTCTCGTCCATTGAATTTGTCAGGTTTTGGATGGTTTCTGCTTCAATTGTTTTGCATGAGGACAGAATACCCTCCCAGAGCTGTTGCTTAGATGTGAACTGCCTCCCGCCACCATTGACACTCCTTTTGATGATGCTCCAGAGGTTCTCAATGGGGTTGAGGTCAGGGGAGCATGGGGGCCACACCATATGTTTGTCCCCTTTTATGTCCATAGCAGCCAGAGATGCAGATGTGTTATGTGCAGCATGAGAAGGGGCATTATTGTTCTGTTCATGATTGCAGTTTGTGAGCTCCGATCTCCTTCTATGGGTGAATTTCTTTGGGGTCTTGAATCCTCTGGCTGGTTAAAACACGTGAAAACAATCCTAGATGCTGGTATCTTCATTGCAAAGGTAAGATGTGTTGTATCTGTTCATATTCTACTGCTGCTTGTCTGATTTGTACTATTCTAGGCACGGACTGTACAAAAATGATCCTTTTAGTGCTGAGAATAAACGAGATTTGTAATTATATAAATGTGTAATATTTTACATTTAATTTGCACATTTAGGCCGTGTCAGAAGAGGGCGCCAGCGTGCTCGTTCATTGTTCTGATGGATGGGACCGCACCGCTCAGGTCTGCTCTGTATCCAGTCTGTTACTTGACCCCTATTACCGAACCATCAGAGGATTTATGGTAAGAGGTTTTATTTCATATACTCTATGTACTGGTGGAGATTTACGGAGTTGATATTTTTTGCATAGTGTAACTTTTATTTTTCCCAATTACTATTAGGTGTTAATTGAAAAAGACTGGATTTCATTTGGACACAAATTTAATCACAGGTAACCCTGGTCACTGCACATATTTTGGAAAAGTCAAGCAGAGTCACTTATTTACAGAGGGCCTTTCACCAAATTTTTCATGTTGAACTGAAAACACGTTGTAGCTTCAGAGCAGAAAAAAAAAAATTGTTAGTTCTTTTTTTATTTTGCATCTCTGTTGCAGGGATATTAACAATCAAAGTATTTGTCACCTAATGAGTTAATTTTCGTTACATCCAAGTGGGTGTTATCACAGAGCTTTCACTGTGGGGCATGTACTTCTCCTTGTACGATGCTGTCCAATTATAAACAGGCAGCAAGATGCTAGAAAAAGAACACGTCCACACCATACCTTACAGCAGGTTTCTCAGTGTGTGGGTTATAATGAAAGCCCGGATCTCCTGGTCTAACCTCCTGCATGATTAGAATATCAACTGTATTCAAATCCCATCAATTAACACATTTCAGATATGGGCCCAGCAGTCAGTGTGGGGCTAGGGTCAGCACAGCTGAGTTTAGCTGTGTCACTTTCCAAATCTTCCATCAGCTCTCCTCCTCTCAGCAAAAGAGACAAAAAAAAACACCATACATTCTAATATAATATACTTACTGTAGTTTTTCTGTGCCATTCCCAGTCTCAGGCGGTTTTGGGAGCGCAGTCCACCTGAAAAAGATGTTGCATGCATATACCCCAATTGCATTGCTTCAGCATATTTTTTTTTTTTTTTAAGGTATGGAAATTTAGATGGGGATCCCAAGGAGGTGTCCCCAGTGATAGACCAGTTCCTGGAATGTGTCTGGCAGCTCATGGAGCAGTTTCCCTGTGCGTTTGAATTTAATGAGAGATTCTTGGTCCACATACAACACCATATATACTCCTGTCAGTATGGAAACTTTCTGTGCAACTGCGAGAAGGAGAGGAAGGAACTGATGTGAGAGCATATGTGCTCTGTGTATGGTCACTATAGGCTTGTAACAGAAATAGAATATGGATGGTTGACGTGTCCCTGATGCTGATCTGATCACACGGTGCCCCACAGTCTGGATAACAGCAATCACTTATAAACTGTGAAGGTTGAACCTTGGCAAAAAATTTTCAATAACTGTGCAGGAGAAAAATGTATAAAGTGATGGCATATTGGTAAGATATGCCATCACTTCAGGATTGGTGGGGGTGTCAGACCTTAGGGACGCCCACATATCCGGAGACTGAATGGGTATGTGAACCTAAACCATTTCAGTTTTTTCCTGCCCATCTGGGTTGCTGGCATCGCTGGCAGTGCCACTGTACAGAGAAACATAAGAATGGTGAAATCAAAATGCCAATAATAAAATAAGATGGGTACATGGATTTAAGAATTGCACAGTTCCTGATGTAACCAATGGTCCACTAGAAGATACTTCTTGAAGATATTCTCTGTCCTGAGTAATGTTGAAATCTTGTAGATCTTCTTTCCCAGTCACAAAATGTCCTAACCTGCAGGTCAGTAGCCAAGGACATGAGATACATCCTTGTAACTAGAGGATCATGGCTTTAAAGAGATATTCTTAAAATATCAAGCTCTCATTGAGGCCTCATTCAGACATCCGTATCCACATGTACGTGTTAATGCTAATGCTATTCACATGCCTGTGTATTTTCATGGACTATGTGTCTGTGCAAAACTCACGGAGACATGTCTGTTTTTTCTTCCATTATCACAGATGAAAAAGACCTATACAAGTCTATGGGTCCATGAAAAACATAGACAGCCCACGGATGGCATCATGGTGCTGTCCGAGATTAAAGGGGTTGTCCAGTACTTTATATTACCCCCCCCCCTCCCCCAATGTGTCTCCCCGGGGCCTCTAAGGATTTTTGTAATTACCTTCCGTTGCAGATAATGCCTGTGAGTGGCGCTATCACTGGCCGCTCACAGGCATCACATGACCCCCGGCTGCAGCCGGCTTTGACATCCGCCGATGTCGCTGGCAGCAGCCGGGGGTCTCTGTCTTCCGCGTTCCAGGTAGATGCCAGACTGTGGGCGGAGTTACCCCCCCACATCACACCCGGCATCCACCGCACGCTCTGCCTCTCCCCATTCATTGGGAAAGCGCGGTGGATGCTGGGTGTGACGCGTGGGGAGGAGGTGTAACCCTGCCCACAACCCAGCAGCCACCGTAGGGACCCCAGCGCCGAGTCACGCCTCACTTGTCGTGACATCAGCGTGGGGTCACGTGATGCCTGTGAGCGGCCACCGATAGCGAAGCTCACAGGCATTATCAGCAACGCAAGCTAATTACAAAAAGTCTTAGGGGCCCCGGGGGGATACATTGGGGGGGTAATATAAAGTACTGGACAACTTCTTTAACATTACAAAGCATAGGAGAAACTTTATAACATATTTATCCATACGAGAAGAACACTGATAACACAATGATGGTAAAATGGACACACTGATACCATTTTTTCACATACCTGTTTAAACCTGTACATGTGAATGAGGCCTTCTGCTGATCACTGAAGAGCCCCATTCTCAGCATCGCTAAAAGTCCCATCGGTCGGACCTCCAGCATTCAGAAAGTTATCTCCTAACCCTTTACAACAGTGGTTCTCAACTCCAGTCCTCAGGACCCACCAACAGGCCATGTTTTCAGGATTTCCTTAGTATTGCACAGCTGATAATTGCATCACCTGCACAGGCAATAATTCCATCACCTGTGCAATACTATGGAAATCCTGAAAACATGATCTGTTGGTGGGTCCTGAGGACTGGAGTTGGGGAACACTGCTGTAAAGGGACTGTCAGTACAGAAGGACTGTTCAAATCAAGTACAGGCGCTCGGTGCACCGTGGTGGGGCCAAGCAGTTCAGTGCATCTTTCCATCTACTTTTTGGAAACGGATTTTCCAATTTTGACTATGAAGCTACACAGCTACTATACAAAGAAACACTGAAAGCTATAGAACTTGTGGCTCATTCATATAAGAGAATCAGGCACAGTTTCACCAGTTTGGTCAGTGTCAGTTTTTATCATTAGAGTTTGGCCTGAGCTTCAGTTTCTTCATCTTTTTCCATCAAACAGACCTGGAAAACTGGACAGCGCTCAGATGGCAATTAATTGTTGGCCGATTTTTTTTTTTCACTGACCCATGGATGTGCATTGTTAATTTTGACCTGACACTCAGATAACTATCGTACATTTTGCCACGATTTTCCGTCTCTCAAACAATCACAGATATGTGAATGGCCCCATTCACTCTTCTAGGTACAAGTGCTATCTGGAAATAACACAAATAGGACTCGTACACAAAAAATGTACGTCTGAATGAGCCCTTAGTGTTAGTCCAGGTTGCAGTGGTGACGGGTATACTTGCAGCTCTCGTAATCTCAATATATCAGTGATGCAATCATCATCTTCCAGAATTCAGGAGAGGACCTACTCCCTCTGGTCTTACCTGTGGAAGCAGCGGTTGGATTACATGAACCCTCTGTACAGAGCAGATCACAGTCAGACCCAAGGAACTCTGAGACCACACACCACTCCATGCCACTTCAGGTAAGAGGTTATTCTGATTCCTCCTCTGCACTGAATAAAGCAGCAGAACTCTAACACACCATATACTTATCATTCATATATAGAAACATCAACCCTAACTTTACAGGTGAAAGAAGCGGGGTGACGTATCATGAGCCCAATGTGTCCTTCAGTGGTGAAATCCAAGGCCCAACACTCTTCCCACTTGTAACCATGGTCTACATTTAGGGGTTGCGTCAGAGCTCACTCGTCAGTTCTATCTTCTGCCTGGCACAAATCAATTCACTTTAGACAGATTTACTGACATCTATGACAGCTTGTGACACGGTGATTCATTTTGCACATATTTAGACTGCGATAAAGTATTGATCTTTGGGGGTCAGACCGCTGGGACCCCCAACAATCCCCAGGAGGTTCTGTAGAGCAAGCTTTGAACAGAGCAGAGGTGGAGCATGTACATCTCTACTCCATTCATTCTCTGTGGAACTGACCCCTAGCGATCAATTCCTAAATCCTGTTGATAGGGGATTACTTATATACTTGGTACAACCCCTTTATTAGGGCATGCGGATGTCCCTGATCGGAAACTTTCTATATAAACGCATAATATAAAGTCGAGTTTGGGTCAGGAGACCTGAAGCCAGTCTTTGCATTGAAGCATACTCAGACCGCAAAACACACGTGTGAATCCAAGCAAAAGCTGTTTTTTTTTGTTTGCCTGTACAAAACAGAGCAATTTTGCAAGTGTGTTAGATCCAATTTTCGGGCATATTTAGTCCACATGTCCGTTTTTATCAATGGTTTTGCCATATGCAAAAACAACGTGACAGAGGTTTCCCAAGCTTCTTCAAGTACCCAGTCAGTGAAAATGAAGACTAGCAGTAGGATGCAACTTGGATGTCCGCAAATAAGGTCAATGTAGGGGATGTCTCTGTTTATATACAGACCATCAGTCAGCAAAATAACAGAACGGACATGTGAATAGTGTAAGGATAGGATGTGTCAGTGTGCTGTCCGAGTAATGAGGCCCAACTTGCCACCACACATTTTCACTGATCTGAAGTCACCAGCCATAGATCAGTCACTGAGGGACTCATTAGGACTCGCTCACATTGCCACGTAACACGGCCGAGTGCTAGTGCTATGTGATGTTTTATCGGATAGCACTCGGACCAATAATATACTATGTTATCCGAGTGCAGTCTGATGTACGTGCACAGAGACAATGGAGAAGATGGAAAAATTAAGTCCTCCATCTTCTCCACACCTGTGCTGCAATTCTTCCATGCGAGAAAATTGGATCACACTCAGAGTTAAAGCAGAGTGTCATTAGCATAATCGGCCCAATTCTCTGGCATGGGAGAATATACAGCATTGTGATCTAGCCCTTCATGTGTGTACCATGAGCTAGCACGTCTTAAGAACATATATCATGAGAATTGCTCGATGATAATCTTCTGTACTTGTGCATATACTAACTCTTCAAACTTATTTTTCACCATGGAAGGTTTTGGAGGGGCCTCTATAACCGATTTGAGAAAGGAATGCACCCTCGCCAGTCAGTCACTGATTTTCTACAGGCAGTAAAAGAAGAGACGCAGCAGCTGGAGGAGGAAATGGAGTTCATGGAGAAGGTGTGGTAGAAATACTGAAAATCCAGCTTCCTGGCCTATATGTTTTTGATGTTTATACCTCCGCTTAGGTTTCAGTGTAAACCAATTCAGCTTTTAATGGTGACTGAGAAACAATTTTAAATGATTATATATAGAAACCCTGCACAAGATAAAAAAGAGGCAATCATTTTTAGCCGATGCCCTACGTCTTTGGTGTTCTCCAACACAATAACTGGAAGAGAGCACCATTAAAGGGAATCTGTTACCAGGTTTTTGCTACCCATCTGAGTGCAGCGCAATATAGGGGCAGAGGCCCTGATTCCAACAATCTGTCACTTACTGGGCTACCTGCTGTCATTTTGATAAAATTACTGTGTTATCTGCAGCAGACCCCGCCCACATCACTGATTGGCAGTTTTCTGACTGCTGAGCTCTGTATAACCCCGCCCACACCACTGATTGGCCACTTTGTGTATACTACATTTGCGGAAAGCTGCCAATCAGTGATGGGGGCGGGGTTGTACAGAGCTTATGAATATGTAGGACTACCTGGCAGCAGGTTTACTAGTCCCCAATGATAATCTGCTTGCTGATAAAATAGTGATTTTATAAAAACTACAGCAAGCAGACCATTAAGTGACACATCACTGTAACCAGGGTCTCTACCTTGTGTCTTTTCAATGTCAGTAATGCCTGAGCACTGTGGCGTTATGGCTTTCTTATGGCACCAGAGAAGTTTGTTCATTGGTATAAAGTTTTCAAGTAAAGGTTCATTTAGGCAGGCCAATAATTGGGATAGGGAGCGTTCCCTCATTCCCAACTGTTGGCTGCCTAAACAGGCCATCAAACATCCAATGGAGGGGCAAAACATTCATTGGTGTGATAATTTTTGAGCAAGTTTAAAAATTATCATTAGCAGCACATTGTCCTGTGTAAACGAGAAATGTGCTGACGATAACATAAGTGCGGCCGGCCTTACTAAACAGACCATTAAACCACTGCTGATCGACTTGCGTGTAGAGGTTACATTAACATGCCCTAACCCAATGTAACTTTTGCTCTTGTCTAACAATTTTTCCTTTAGAGATTAACAAAACTGGAAACTCGAGAGTCAAATGAAACCTACAAGAATCTCAATGACCAGCCAAAAATCCACAACTTCCAGATATGCATCACCAAACACTCTCCGGCTAATACGCCCCAAGATTACAGCACCAACCTGAAGCTGTTTCCCTCTCGTAGTCCATCCCAAAGTGAGGAGGACTCGGCCCTGATCCTAACCCAGGACCATTTGAAGAGCTCGGACCCCGACCTGTCGGCTAACAGTGACCAGGAATCTGGGGTGGAGGACTTGAGCTGCCGGTCTCCGAGTGGTGGAGACTCGTTACCCAGCGAGGACAGTGGGAAGGATCCCGATTCAGATGAAGCAGTGTTCCTGACTGCTTAGAGGTCTTATTAACCACTTGCTTTTATATTAGTGCTTCTATTTATTTATAGGGAGTGATGTAAGCTGGGAGGGATATACTGGGGGGAAAAAAAACATATCGACTTTGTTCACATGTATCAGTGGTAGTTTGTGCAGCGGAGACCAGATACTAATGTCCTATATAGTCGGTCTGATCCAGGCAATTGAACGACTGACAATTGGAAAAGTGCATACACAGGTTGACGAAACAATGACGGGGACACAATGATGGCTAATAATCTGGTATCATGTTATCAGCAGCACGTCTCCTGTTTACACTGAGTAATGTGCTGCCGTTAAGAATTTTAATGAATGCATAAAATGTATCGCACCCAATGAAACGGTGCTTTCCTAGTTTGTCTGCCGATTGTGGTCCTGGTTAGATGGGCCAATAATCGTATGTTGAAATGATTCCTATGAGCGCTCGTTCATCGTTTATTGGCTCTACGCCTTAAGTGCGTGTCTGCAGCCTCCGGGAATATTCAGAAACAGTTATCTTTTTTTAAGAGCCAACCTTATAATGCGTTTTGTTTCCTTTCATGATTTCAAACCACATGTCCGTGGAGCATGAATCCTGTCCCAATATATTTGTATATTTAAGGTTTGTCATTGACAAAGGTGCCCTGTACTGGAAATATGGACACTTACATGGTTTTCGGGTTTCGGTCCACTGTGTGAAAGATCTGAATGTGCTTTGCTTCTGTGTAAGTTGCTGGTAGACTAATGGTGGTCATCCAGGATCTGACATTGGGTATTAATTCCCTACCTCCTAGTTATGTTAGGCATGACTATCACATGTAAGGTTCTTGCCACCTGGCCGAGAAAAGTTCGAAAAAAAGGACGCAAGCATAAACTGTTTGGCCTGTGACCACAGCAATTTACAGTAAAACAATGTGATTTTCGTCACATGATTAAAACCATGACCCAATGTCTATGGCTGAATAATCCCTTAAAGACTAATGTTTTGTGCTATGGTATACCATCGGTCCGATCTTCTGTAACTTTATACTGTTTCCACATAGACTGCCAATGAAACAAAACTTCAGAATCTCATTTGGAGACTTTAAAGGGGCTGTCCAAGACTTTATTGAAGGCCTATACTTGATCATCAATGTCTGATTGATAGTGCGTGCTGTAGCTGTTCCTGTGTCAACGGTGGCCAGAAATGCTCAGGTGCCGAGCTCTGTTGACGGAGTACTACATATCGGCCACCCATTCAAATCATTAGGGGGCAGATGTGTAGTACGCAGCCGCAGCCACTATTCCCTCCACAGAGCTCTGCAGTGCAGCTCCGCTAATGAGCACCCCAATTGATCAAACATTGATGACTTATCTTAAAGAGGTGGTCACTACATTGTATAATGCCCCCATCAAATTACACCTTTTAAATACCTGCAGCCGGGGTCACGTGATGCAGACTGAGCAGTCAGCAATAGCGCCACCCACAGGTACATATAGAAGCAGGAGGTATTTACAAAAACATTTATTTAGTTAACATGTGTAAATCGATGGGGTCATTATACAATGTAGTGGACCACCTCTTTAAAGAAAGGCCATCAATGTTAAAGTCCGGGACAACCCCTTTAATTATTAATCGGTATCGGTACAGATCTATTAGACTTTTCAGAACTTCAAAATAGGTCCATCCTTCAAACAGATGCCAAAAAGTACAGTATGTTGCAAACTTTAATGGAAGCATTCCTGTATGAATACAATATTGGAGGAAATAAAGAAAAAAAAACAAAAAGCTTTGGCACTTTTATGTAGGTCTCCATAATATAGTGGGGAGAGACTTTCTTATTGACTTATATAAGTGAGGTAGAGCAGTAACCCCAAAGAAATTGAAAAATCAGCTGTGGTCCCTATAGGATGGCCCTACACATTGCATTTCCCATCACTTTTTTGAGAATACATTGGGGTGGAAAAATAAGATACCACTTTTGAAAAGCGAAAATAAAAGCCGATAATAAGAATTTATAGTCCAGAATTTACTGGTCACTTTTGTATTTCTGTAGGAATTCCAGCTCTGTACGTTGCAGATATCCGGCCCATCAGCGGATTAGTGGGGTCCCGCGTACTTGAATCCTTGCATGTTATCTGGGGGCTAAGAGCCATAGGGTTCTCTCTAAGTGCTTCCGACACTGGTTTTCAGGAAACGTACTGATCCTTTTATATTCGTGCTGCAAGGTAGTTACATGCGGGGTCTCAGCGTCACATTACTGGGCTAGTACTAATATGGTAAGAGTCAATGTTGTGTAGTATCCCCCCGCCATCCTTTACGTGTCTGCCTGCTGCATAGTGAACGGCTGCCATCTTGAATGCTCATTGAAGCTGCTATTAGTTTTTTTTGTAAATTGCATGGATAATCTTACCAGAATAATCGTTCTCACTTCTTGACTTGTCTGCTCATTGTGACCAATATCATATTGGTTTTATAGAGGAGTTTACAAGCGCTTGTAGTGCTACAATACAAGAACAAAGCTCCTAGATGTAATAGGAAGATCATCATAAAATTATGAATGAGGGCAAAAAATATAGCAGCTCTTACTTTTGTCCAGTCTGAACATGATCCTAAAAGAGATGGGGCCAGAGTCATCAAGAGCGGCGCTGTTCACATTGGTCTTGATGAGGAGGTGTGCTGGAGTCAGACAGACGCTCACGGTTCATGAAAAGGTGCATGCTTCTTCCTGAATTGAGAACGCACCGTGGGGCAATAAACAAATATGCAACATGTGAATGAGATTTTGTGGCTATTTATGGTACAAAGATTTAAAAAAAATAATTCTGCACAAGCGCTGTGTGTGAACAAACCCCAACGGTGGTGCCGCAGGTCTTTTGGGAGTTCTCCTTGATTGCAAAGGGTTTTGTGTGTTTTTTTTATATATTATTTATGGTTTATTTATTGATGCCATCATTGCTTATTTTTGTGACGAGTATAATAAAATCATGATCTATTTTTTTATTTTGTGTTGCATATTTTGGCTGTAATTTATATGCAGAAATTGATTTTTGTTTTAAGAT
This sequence comes from Phyllobates terribilis, assembly GCF_046119375.1. NCBI lineage: Eukaryota > Metazoa > Chordata > Amphibia > Anura > Dendrobatidae > Phyllobates > Phyllobates terribilis. Next base: position 7,950,760 of record NW_027362807.1, on the reverse strand, counting down.
ATTTTAAAATATGTTGTCAAGCAATATTACCCTAATTGTGACTATATCAGTACAAAGTACGTATGTAAAGTAGTTTATTCCGTAATGTGCAATTAGAATATTTTTGTAAACTCCCTTGTGTTGTGTGTGCTGGTGTGTATAGATTAGATTGGGCCTCTGTCCTTTACGGACATAGCATTAGAGTCATTTATGCTGCACTTATAGAAGATGCTAAAGAATTACACTACAGTTTTTTTAATACAATTTTCTTTTCTTTTTTAAAGCAATACTTTACTCACCCTCTCTGGGTCTAATGCAGAGTGTCAGCTATTTGTCACATTGACAGCGCTGCAGCCAGTCAGTGAGTTCAGTGACTCTGAGCAAGTAGTGCCGTTAACTCGGGCAAAGCTGCTGATCTCAGTTATTGGTTGCAGCGCTGTCGACGTGAGGCCAAAGGACAGTAACAGACACTGGGAGCAGTGGCAGAGACCCTGTGCTGGACCCAAGGAAGGTGACTAGTGCACAGTTACAAAAAAAAACAGCTGCACCAACGGGTTAAAGGAAAATCCCTTTAACCCTCAACTGGTGAGGTGGGGGTTGCCACACCCCAGGGAATTTTTGTTCGGCTGCCATTCATTGAAAAATGCTGGTATGAGGATACGTGTCTCACTAGCTTCCATCCATTTGTCGGTGTCAAAAATTTGCTACACTCATATGCAATCAATCGCCAATAAGAAAACGATTAAAACAAACGTGATCTTCGCATTTTCTGTAAAAATAA